>NW_028319314.1:37500-337500 GCF_062004578.1 Staurois parvus
TAATAATATGCAACAACCGATCAGGAATTATCTTTAATTGCTCTTTCTCTGGTAAGCAAATGAAGCCCAAATCTGACTATTATTGATAGCGTTATGCATATCGCTATACTTTGCACTCCCTTGTAAATCACGTGTAGTCAGAATACTCGCAACAATGAGGTCAGAAAAAGTAAAACAAAATCTCTGTTATATTATAGCAAGCAAATAAAATGGTTCAGCTCATATATAACCAGCAAAGTAGATGCATGTTGAAGGGGTAGTATATTAATAATTGAATAGAGGCAATTCCCCAATACCGAGTACTGCATTTAATAATATATTTTACCAAAATTACCACTGCTAATATAATATAAAACAGAAAAGCAGCATGGCATAATAAAAAGGGAAAAACATTGTCATCATTGGGAGTGTCGAGAAATGTCTGAAATGGGTTGGAGAAGATGACATTAATACATGCATGCTGCCCAAGGGTTAAGTCCCCTGTTCTTGGATTTCCAATAAAAAAACAGAATGTTTAAAAATACAGCATTTAAAAAGGAGTAACTAGTTTTGTGGTTGTTTTACGTTACAATGAAAAAAAAAAATGGTGAATGGACCATAATTCATAAGTGAAAGTCAATTTTCTGTTAAATTAACAAAAGGAAGAAAAAGTTTGTTCATATGAAACCCATGTTGGGAATACAATTATTGATAAGCAACATAATCATTAATTTGGTAGAAAATAAACATTGCAAAACAAAATGGTGTATATGAAATTATATAATACAAATAAAACAAAACACACAGGCAAACAATCTTTTTACAAAGTGCAATAATGAATCTATGAAGAGCTCTGGATTACTGTTAGAACTCCCAAGGAGAAAATGATAGGGTATATTTATAAAGCAGTGACTTTCAGCAAACAGTCACTGAAGGTGATTTTTCCCGGTTCATGTGGTTTAACCACCTGCAGTGAATGTCACATTCGCTGCTTTATAAATATGCCTCAATGAGTCTCAGCAACCACAGAAATGCTTTGTAACCGAATGAGATTTAGGGCCCTTGCACATGGATGCCAAAAAGGCCACGTTTGTAGGCATCCAGGTTTTTTTTTACTAAGTAAACTTGCGCCATGTTTTTAGGCATTCAGCTGTTTTTCTGCGCTGTGCATAAATTAATTATAAAAAAAAAATCTGCATTGCTGGTCAATATTTTATGTGCTTATATGCATAAATATGTGCAAATACGTGCGTACAACACACCCCTTGGCAAAAAACAGCTAGAAGAACTTTTAGTATGCGTGAACATATAGTACATACATTGCTCAGCATACATGAGTACTCCCCAACAGATTTGTCAGAAAACCTTTACTTTTGTTTCAGAATCAACATTTTTTATGGGACACAAAATACTCCCACAAATGTGGGCCATTGATTGCAAACAAGATTTGTTAATTTGCACACACAAAAAAAGTACTTTTCCTAACAAATTCATTCAAGACCATATTGCAAAAATGAATATACTCCAATGAAAGTCTTAGGAGCAAAGCCAAATTTTAGACAACAAAATTCTAATTAACATGAATTCAGCTACAGGTGAGTCTAATTATCATTAAACAGGTGTCCAGCAGACAGCTGATTATAAAAGGGCATTACTTAACAAAGAAACTCCTTCCCATTTCATGCTGTCAGCAATGGCACCACATGGAAGAGAAATGTCACAAGGCCTGAGAAAGAAAAACATTTCTTTGCACAAGAAAGGTGAAGGCTACAAGAAGATCAGCAAAGCTTTACTTATCAATCAGAATACTGTAGCAAAAGTGATACAAAAATTTAACAAAGATGGAACTACAACCAACTCACAGAGACTTCCAGACTGTCCATTGAAGCTAACACCTCGACAGGAGCGTCTCCTGATGATAAGGGTAGAAGAAAATTGCCATGCAAGTTCACTGCAGTTAGTTAAAGAAGTTGAAAGCCAAACTGGGGTGATTGTTTCCCATGACACAATAAGGCATACACTGCAGGAATGGCATGCATGGGTGTCATCCACAAAGGAAGCCTCTCCTAAAGTCCATGCACAAAAAAGCCCACCTACAATTCGCCAGGGCCCATGCAGAAAAAGAAGATGACTACTGGGACTCTGTACTCTGGAGTGGGGAGACTAAGAAAAATGTTTTTGGAAAGGATGGCTTCAAGACTGTATGGTGTCACAAAGGTGAGGAGTGCAAAGAAAAATGCATGGTGCCTACAGTGAAACATGGTGGTGGCAGTGTCCTTCTGTGGGGCTGCATGAGTGCTGCTTGTGTCGGGAACTGCATTTCATTGATGGTATCATGAATTCACAGATGTACTACTCTATATTGAAAGAGAAGATGCTACCATTACTCCGCTGTTGCATTTCTGAAGAAGACCAGTGATTCAATGGCCAAGTATGTCTCTTGATCTGAACCCAAACGAACAGCTATGGGGAATTCTGAAGAGACAAGTTGAACATCACTCTCCATCCAGCATCCAGACTCTAAAAGAGGTTGTTCTTGAAGAATGGAAAAAGATAGATGTTGCAATATGTCGCCAACTTGTTCATTCCATGCTTAGAAGTTTTGGTGCTGTTCCTTACAAATCATTGAGGTCATACAAAATACTAGATGTATTAGTTTTTGTTGTGGGGTGTATTCATTTTTGTATCAACTAATTTGAGTAACAAAGATGATTTTGTAATCTAAGTTCTATTATTAACCTTACTTTCATGTAATGAGCTAAACAAATGTACTATAAAACTCAGTTTTGTCAAAGTTTTGGAAATTGTTCTTGTGTTCATTGAGATAGTGATTAAAATCTTACTTTTCAAAAGGGGTGTACCCATTTATGCTGAGCACTGTATATCAACACACATGTACTATACAACCCATACATGTTTTTTTTTTTTTTTTTACACAAGAACTTTCTGATGGGAATATCTGATGTTCATACATCAGTACTGTGTTCAAGAACCCGATAGTTAGAAAAAACATACAGATTTCCCAGTTTGTTTGTTTACTAAGACATCAGATCCTTCTTTGGGTAGTGTAAATGATACCAGTAATAGAAACCATAAAAAAAAATCCACTTTTTTCCTGGGGATATATTGTAGTTAAGAGTTTTAACTGCCTTCATAAATGACCCCCAATGTAAAGCTTCCATCACACAGGCCTGTCTTTTTACACCTAAATCTTCGCTGCTCAGACTTTACTCACCAGGCTGTTTGAGGGATATTATCATTAGGATTATACTGTCAGTAATCCCAGCAAAGCCATACAGCTCGGAGTAACAGAGGTAGTGAAAAGCTGTGGGGCTTAGCTGCATCTTTCAGCATCTACACTACATAAGTCAAGAACAGTTGCTGCACCCTGTAAATCAATTCATTGTTACTCTTTATAATGAGCAGGCAGATTTATAGCCTTCCTGCAGCCCTTTTCTCACAATTAGGAAAATGCCTGCTTTGTAAATGAATGTTGTCTAAATTTCTACCATATAGAGAACACAAATCCTATGCCTTCTCCATTGAAATCATAATTTACAAAGCTTCATCACTGCAGAAAGTTAAAACAACCCAACAATAGCAAACATATCTGGCCAACAACAATATACCATGTACCAGTGTTGTAACCTAATGATAGCAGTGATGTGAAGTGAACATGAGTCCGCATAATAGTTCCAAAAGATTTAATACAGGGCCCTATAAAAAGTACCCATATTAAACAAGTTATTAATTAATGAGGCTCACCACACTTCATCTATAGCATACATATGATTACTAGATAGAAAAGTAGAAAGTGTTAAACTAGAAATATAGGCTAAACTTTTTTTCCAATTTCGGATGAAACAAAGGAGGGATATAACCTCAGACTTTTTTTTTTGCCATGTGTGTCCCATTGTGGAGATTTCCCTTCACTTCCTGTCCCATAGCCAAACAGGAAGTGAGCGAAAATCCCAGCAAATTAAGGGAATTCTTTGGGGACCTCCAGGTCACCACAACTAGCATTCCCATTGGAAGATTTCCATTCTATTATTTTTCTGGGGACAACCTAAAATTTGGGATTTTCTTTTACTTCCACTTTGAATGATAATGGTAAACAGGACAAAAAGAGAGTGTGAATCTCCTTAACAGGGGCACAGAGAGCAATAACGGACAGGAGTTCCAATCCACCTCTGCTCTATCCAAAATTTAAAAAAAAGTTTTGCCTTTAGTTATACTTTAACCTCTTCCCTACTGTGCTATAGACAAAAGATGGCTACATCGCGTTTGTCTAGTTCTGGGACGACGTCTATAGATGTCATTCCAGAACATGCCCCCTGCGCGCCGCCAGTGATTGCTGTGTCCTAGGGACACAGCTGATCACGTGATATCACAGCGGCCTTTTACCATGTGATCAGCTGTGTCCAATGACACAGCAGATCACCGGGTAAATACAGTTGCTGGTTATCGGCTGCACTTTCCTCACGCTGAGGAAAGTACTGCCGATAACCGGCAATTGTCAGAGAAGTGATCGGCACTGATCATCAGGGCACAGATGATCAATGCGCAGTAGTGCCGCCCAGCTGTGCCACCCACCTGTACCCATCAGTGCCGCCCGCCTGTGCCCATCAGTGCTGCCCGCCTGTGCCCAGCAGTGCAACCCATCAGTGCTGCCCAGCAGTGCCACCCATCAGTGCTGCCCATCAGTGCAGCATCATCAATGCCAGCTCATCAGTGTCACCTATCAATGCCACTTGTCAGTGCCTCCTATCAGTGCTACCTCATCAGTGCTGCCATCAGTGTCAGTGGAGTCTCATCAACGCACATCAGTGAAAAACTTTTTTATTTAAATTTTTTTTAAAAAAATTGTTGTTTATAGCACAAAAAATAGAACACCCAGTGGTGATTAAATACTACCGAAAGAAAGCTCTATTTGTGTGAAAAAAAAATTATAAAAATTGCATGTGGGTACAGTGTAGCATGACCGCGCAATTGTCATTCAAAGTGCAACAGCGCTGAAAGCTGAAAATTGACCTGGGCAGGAAGGTGGTATAAGTGCCCAGTAGGCAAGTGGTTAAAGAAGAACTATAGGCAAAACTTTTTTTTTTTCCAATTTGGATAGAGTAAGGCTACGTTCACACTAGCCTTGTGTGCAGGCGGCAGAGAGGCGTTTGGTAAGCGTTTTTACCGCTTCCCAAACGCCTCTGCCAATTCTGCACATTACAGCACATGGTGCTGTTCTAACGGGAGCGTTTGCGTCGCGTCGCGGCAAAACGGACGCCTCTGGACGAGTCAGGAGGCTTTGAAGCCTCCTATTTTCGTCTATGGTGCCGCTCCGCAAACGCCCGGCCGGCGTTTGCGGTGCGGTTGCGGGGCGTTTGCGGAGCGGTAACACCACTCAAACTGCATTATAGGCGTTTGTGGGGCGTTATTAACGCTCGGCAAACGCCCGGCAAACGCCTAGCAACCGCCGCTAAACCGCGCATGTGGCGTTTGCGGAGCGTTTGCCGAGCGTTAATAACGCTCTGCAAACGCCGGACCAACGCTTGCCAAACGCTATAGGGGCGTTTGGCAAGCGTTGGCAAAACAGCCTAGTGTGAACGAGCCCTAAGGAAAAGTCATAACCCCTTTCAGTTTTTTTGCCATCTGTGTCCTGTTTTAAGAATTCCCTTTACTTCCTGTCCCATAGCCAAAAGAGGAAGTGATAGGGAATCCCTGCAAATGGAGCGATTTCCTAGGGGTCCCCCAGGTCACCAGAACCAGTGTCCCCATTGAAAGATTTCCCCTATATTCCTTTTCTGGGGACAACCCAAAATTTGGAAATTTCTTTTGCTTTCAATAATGATAAACAGGACAAATAGGAACACAGACAGCAATAAAAACTGACAGGGGTTCTAATCCCTCTTCACTCTATCCAAAACCATAAAACCTTTGCACTTTAATCATTGTGTTGTGTTATTGAATGAAAATAGTAATTATAAAAAGGGGAGGCTGAGTAAATTAGCAATTAGTGGTGCAAAGCGCAATGATTAGCAAACCTCAGTACCCACAGCAGCTAATGTACTGAAATCCGAACAGCGAATGGCAAGTTATTACAGGTAATCTGCTGTTTTGTAGGTCTAAAAAAATGTAGACGCAAATGTATAATCTATCTTTAAAAAAAAATCAAATATAATGGTTTGGAGTCAATTTTATTCGCATTACTATTGTGAACCACTTACCATTTAGTTTATTTTTTAAATAAAATATTTCTTTACAAATAATCATTTCATACAGGATGTACCCATGACACTGACTTTGCAGAGCATTCTTGATTTCAAAAGAAGGAACGCCCCAGTAGCTTTTCCTTTATGATTTTGTCTCCCCACCTAAATCACCATATGGCCTCCTCTGAACACAGCTGGCCTCATCTAAACAGAACAGGCAGAAGACATGAGTCCCTTCTCTAACGGATTCAGCTGTGCAGGTCATTTGAGTTTAGGTATTAGGTTCTGTAACCAATTATTTTTTTTTCTTTTTCAGGAAAGTAGTTAAAGTGTATTTAAAAAAGGAACTTGTCTTTTGGTCTATTAAAAATACCAACAATATCATTTTCTTATACCTGTCTGCTCCTTTGGACACAGTATGTGTTTAGGGTCATCCATTAATATTCATGTATTTGTTTATTACGTGTACTTATATATTATCTTCAATTCATGCAGTGCTTTACATTCACATCAGTCCCTGCCCTCAAGGAACTTACAATCTAAGGTCCCTAACTCACATTCATACATACACATACTAGGGCCAATTTAGACAAGAGCCAATTAACTTACCAGCATGTCTTCAGAGTGTGGGAGGAAACCTATACAGGCACAGGGAGAACATGCAAATTCCGGGCAGGTAGTGTCATAGCTGGGATTCAAACTGATTACCTACTTCCATCCCTGTGTGCAAATAAATGTTCAAATGTGCAGTTACAAGCGTACAGACACGACCTGCCACTGATTTGTACATTCCTAGTCACAGGGTATGCTCGTTTTTACACTGTATGCTTCTATAAGGCTGTGTGAATGAGCCTTGATTTCAAAGAATGCAAAAGTACTAACATCATCACCATGACAATGCATATGATCAAATGACAAAGCTGTAATGAGATATACAATAAATTACACACCAAAGACCAATTTGTACTGTTATCAGCACTACTGCTTCAGTCTATTGCAATCCCTAAGTATTCATGCTTTCAAAGCCAAAACAGACACTTAAATGGCAGAAAAACTGATATACTGCACACAGCTGTCAAAGCAGATGGATTAAGGCAGGTGACAAACTAACACAGCCTGACAGCTGTGGACATCCATCTATCCACTACAATGACTGTGTTGCGGATCTACAGTGCACTTCAAACCTTGGGACTCGATTATTTTCTTTGACTTTGTCTGAAATGAGTAACAGAGCCACATTAGCTACTGCACAAAGTGTTACCAAAGACTGCATAGGAGGCTGCAGTTGGAATTGTAAACCCACACATGGGCTTAGACAGACAGGAGTCAATTAAGCTACCAGAATGTCTTTGGTATGTAGAATAAAACCAGAGTACCTGGAGGAAACCTATGCAAGCACAGGGAGAACATGTGCACATTGTGCAGATAGTGTCCTGGTTGGAACAAACCAAGGACCTCAGTGCTTCAACGCATAGGTGCTAAACACAATGGAGGAGATTTACTAAGGCAGACCAGAGATGGGTCGAAAATCGGCCCATTTTCTGATTGTTAGTGGGTGAATTTGTCGGCCTTTTTTTGTGATTTTGACACATTTTTTTAATTGGTCATGCTGGAAAAAAAACGGCCGATTTTGTCGATCGGCCGATTTTCACGGCAATGATGGGCAAATCGGCTGATCTTTTTACTGATTAAAAAAAATGCGCACGAGCCGTGACCTGCAAGAAGAAGGAAAAGAAGAAAAAGAAGAACATCTGTATCTATTTGTATCCATTTTGGATACAGATGTTTCTATTTGGATACAAATAGATACAATGTTGCAACCACAATACTTTTAAATGTCAAAAATAATAGCGGAGTGTCCCTGCAGAGAGCTCCGCTATTATATTTGACATTTAAAAGTATTGTGGTACTTTCATTGTATCTATTTGTATCCGAATAGAAACATGTGTATCCGAAATGGCTACAAATAGATACAATGTTGCCACTTTGCTATACTTTTAAATGTCAAATATAATAGTGGAGCTCTCTGCAGGGACACTCCGCTATTATTTTTGACATTTAAAAGTATTGCGGTTGCAACATTGTATCTATTTGTATCCGAATAGAAATATCTGTATCCGAAATGGATACAAATAGATACAATGCTGCAACTTTGCTATACTTTTAAATGTCAAATACAATAGCGGAGCTCTCTGCAGGGACACAGCTATTATATTTGCCGGCCGTAGATGGGACGAAAATCAGCCGATGTTTTTTTACCAATGGTGGTAACGTCGGCCGATTGAACGACTGTTTTTTTGTTTTTGTTTTTTTCAAACAGGCGGTTTTCGCCCCGTCTATGGCCTGCCTAAAACTGGAGCACTCAGAATCTGGAGCAGGTGTGCATAGTAACCAAGCAGCTTCTTAGGTTGGCCATACAGTAGACAACTTTCTGTCCCAATTTCCTTTATATTTACCTTCAACTATGTAGTGCAAGAGCCTACCTAATTGGATACAATTGAAAGTGTTGTTAGTTTTGACCTCCTATTATATGGTTTTTGGTAAATCTAAACCAAAAATCTCAACAAAATTGTATAATGTATGGCCAGCCTTAAGCTTTGACAATAAAACCTGGAAGCTGATTGGATTCTCTGCAGAGCTGTAGTAGATTCAACGTGCACAAGTATTAGTAAATCTCTCCCTAATGCAGGCCATACATGGCTCAAATTTGTCTGAAAATCAAAAACATTGTTCATTCGGTAATCCGATGGTGCCATCAATGATTTTGAAAATCAGCCGACCAAGTCATAAAGTTCACCCCATATAACAGGCGAAACCTCTGTTCCTTCCAGGTCACAGCATATTCTTTTTGGAAAAAACGATCGTACAATTTGACCATCATTGAGTCGAAAATCGGTCGTTTTTCACGAATCTTCCAACATGCCCAATCACCGAAAAGGGAAGAACCACGAAAATCGGCCGGTGCCATTGACCCACTAACAGAGTGAAAATTGTCCGATTATTCTTAGGTCCGATTTTCGGACAAAAAAATCGAGCGAATTTCGACCCATGTATGGCCGGCCTTAGCCACTGTTCTGCCCTCCAGGTGTGGACACAGATGGGAGGCAGCCCCAGCTGTCTCTTCTCTTCCACATATAGGAGATGGCTTGTTAAAAAAATAATGAATATTATTAGAAAAATCATGGCATAAGGATACATGCCCATATGGCCTACATAAGAAAAAAAACAATAGCAGAGATGAGCCTACCTCCAACATCAGGGGTTGTTACTTCATCACATTAATTCAGCTGGCAGGGAACATCTACCCATTGTTGTATGCCTAGAACCCTGATCCCTGCACTGCCACGCTGCCAGCGGCCTTTGTGACTATAAAAAGTTTACTACGCAAAATGGGCCTGCAGTTCATTAGATTACAAGTGAAAGGACTGGAACAAAGAGGACTTTTTCTACCCTGTATGTTTTTATTTGACTGTTACTATTTTCCCATTAAACTAAGGTTCTGCACAAACACATCAATTTGAAAAGAAACCTCCACTTTCATTTTCTCTAGCTCGTAACTATTACTGCAGTGCTATTTAAGGAGAACTATAACTGCTAAATAATACATTGATTGATTTAGAATATACACTTGGCCTAGACACTGATTTCTGACACAAAACTGTAACTGAACAGAGGTCTAAAGAGAACAATGTTGTTTTAGAATGTCTCTCCTTAATTGTAGGCTTTGTCGAAACCCCCTTAGACTTACAATGAATATTTTTTCCTATAAATAAAATGACTGGGCCATGCTGTTCAGCTTTATAGAAAAGATTATATATAGAGAATAGCCTAGGGCCACAAGCTCCACAAACAAATATTTAAAAGGCTCTCAAACGCCACTGCACAGCTATATTATCCGTTATCTAAGATGGCTTTAAGGCAACCCAAAAAATGGCAATACTGAGCACAACTGAAGTGGAAAATAACCAACAAAAAATAGGTCAAATAGTTTCATGCAATAAATGGTCATCTGCACTATGTTTTAATTGTGATCAGAAAACCATTCTCAGACTAGAATGCAACTGATTTCTACATATTAACTGGACCAGATCAAAAATAAATATCTCACTTTTGTATATATAACAATTTTGTACTCTGAGAAGATAGAAAAAGCAAATTAATGTAGTACTGTATTCATTAATGTATGGTTAAGGCCAGTTGCAGATGGGTTGTCTAGCTGCTGTGCCTCCAATCTCTGCATTTTTGTGCATCCGGGAGGCACAGTTGCATTTTCCCCACTGCTCGCAGCCTGTCAAATTCTATGACAGACTGAAATACACTGCATTGGCTCTGAGGAAGAGGTACAACCTCGAAACGCGTCAGTATCAGCTATGCAGAGGTCTACAGTCCCCCACCAGACTACCTTCAGGGGTATTGGACCACATTGCATCTCTTGTGACATGCTCTTCATTTGATTTTATTTCCCTTGTATTTTATTTATTTCAGGTACTTATATAACGCTGTCAATTTACGCAGCACTTTACATATATATATATTGTACATTCACATCAGTCCCTAACCCTAAAGGGGCATACAATCTAAGGTCCCTAACCTACATTCATACATACACATACTAGGGCCAATTTAGACAGGATCCAATTAACCTACCAGCATGTCTTTGGAGTATTTTACTTTTTATAAAAAACATTTTGTTTTTAAAGGTAATACACTAGGCTTGTGCGCCCTCTTTTTGTCTCTTCATATACTGAAATACACTGCAATTGGACATGGCTAAATGTGGTACCAAGTGGTATTTGCGTTTACAGCCCTATGCATTCAGCGACAAAGGCATTCTGTGTTCTGGCATTTGTCCCTGAACGAATGTTCTACTCGAGCAGTTGTATTCATGTCCTGCTGTTGAAAGTTCAGTATTCAATCATGAATCCATCCACAGTCAACATCAGACAAGCTATGATACAGTGTCTCCATGCATCATATGCCATTCATAAGAAACCCTAATATTATTTGGAACAATCTCACCCAAAGGAGACCTGTGTCATCCAAAGTGGCCCTGAGGTTCCAAGATGATCTTCTTGGGGAATCCTGTTACTTTCTTTTTTGAGTGTGGTTGCGCATGACTCTACCTGCTCAGTTCTGTCGTCCATTTAAAAGGATTGCTGAATTTAAATGTTTCAAGTCCCATCTGCCACCACAACAGAGGCAAAACAGAGCACATCAGTAACAGGGTGGTGACATCACAGCACTTGTAGTCCACTCATTAATTCTGCTAGTTCCATAATGGCAGGTCTGTACACAGGTAAACAATGCAGGAGCCTATGCATTGCACTTGCAATGTTATAAATGCACATTTTATGAATTCATTGTTGGTGCAATTATTAAACTCATGGACTCATGGCCCTTCCTTCAACAAGACAGTAATAGTGCTTAGCATTTGGCTGCTTAGGAACTAGCGCCATCAGGAGGAAAAGAGCGCTTAGCACTGTTCAACCACTTATCACTGTGTTATAGCCGAAAGATGGTTACAGAGCAGTTCTCTTGTTTTGGGAGGGTGTCTATAGATGGTGGTAAAGGGCCTGTCATAGCAGCTTTTTACCATGTGATCAGCTTTGTCTAATCACAGTGGATCACATGTAAACAGACTTGCCAGTTATCTGCAGTCTTTTCAGTACTTTGTTTACATAATCAATGATCAGTGCCTTCTCATCAGTGCCCATCAGTGAAGCCTATCACTGCCCATCAGTGCAGCCTATCGGTGCCGCTTCATCTGCGCACATCATTGAAGCAGAAAAATTACTTATTACTCATTTGTTTAGCAAAAAATAAAAAAACAAGTGGTGATTAAATGCCACCAAAAGAAAGCTCCTTGTCTTAAAAAAAAAAAAATGCTAAAAATTCCCTATGGGTACAGTGTTGCACGACTGCGCATTTGTCATTAAAAATTTGACAACGCTGAAAGCTGAAAATTTGCCTGGGCAGGAAGGGGGGGGGGGGGTTGAAAGTGCCTAGTACTGAAGTGGTTAAACTATGACTAATAAGCAAAGGATCTGCAAGAGTTTGAAGGTAAGTACAAACTGCTTTCAGAGCTGGCTTTAAAGTGAACCTGTTGTCATGAACTGCATGGGTAAAGCACAGGATCACTTTAACCACTTGCCCTCCAGAGGATTTTCCCCCCTTCCTGACCAGGCCATTTTTTTCGATATGGCGCTGCGTTACTTTAACTGACAATTGCGCAGTCATGTAAAGCTGTACATAAATGAAATTTACATCCTTTTTTTCCCACAAATAGTGATTTCTTTTTGTCTTGCACCATTTTTCCCAATTCTCAGACAATAAAATGCAGCAAACTAAACAAAACACACTTTCTTTTTTTTGAGCAGTGTTAGTTATAAAAATAAATAGTGTTACTGCACATAAAATGTATACATTTTATTCTGTAATTGTCCTGTTTAACTACTTGAGCTCCAGAGGGTTTTATCCCTTCATGACCAGGCCATTTTTTTTGCTATTTAGCAAAGCTCTACTTTAACCAGCTCCCAACTGCGCTATAGCCAAAAGACGGCTACAGTGTGGTCAGCTAGTTCTGGGAGGGAGTCCATGGAAGTCCTCCCAGAACTGTGCCCCTGCGCGCCATCTGTGATCATATGACTAAGCAACAGGCCAATCACAGCCGCTTTCACCATGTGACCAGCTGTGTCCAATCACAGGTGATCACCGGATACACAGGAAATGCCGGTTATCGGCAGTCTTCTCCTCACGCTGACAGAGCGTGAGGAGAGGAGAGCCGATAAGAAGCATTTCACAGGGGGACATCTACACTGATCATCAGTGTCCTGGTGATCAGTATAGCCCCATCTGTGCAGCTAATAGTGCCCATCTGTGCTGGCAATCAGTGCCCATCAGTTGAATCAGTGCCGCCTAACAGTGCCCATCAGTGCCGCCTAACAGTGCCCATCAGTGCAGCCTATCAGTGCCCATCAGTTGAATCAGTGCTGTCTAACAGTGCCCATCAGTGCTGCCCATCAGTGTCACCTAACAGTGTCACCTAACAGTGCAGCCTATCAGTGGCAATCAGTGAAGGAGAAACGTTACTTATTTACAAAACTTTATAACAGAAACTAAGAAAAACTTTTTTATTTCAAAATCTTTGGTCTTTTTTTAGCAAAAAATAAAACCCCAGTGGTGATCAAATACCACCAAAAGAAAGCTCTATTTGTCTCAAAAAAATTATAAAAATTTAGTTTCGGTACAGTGTTGCATGACCATGCAATTGTCATTCAACCTATGAGAGTGCTGACAGCTGAAAATTGGTCTGGCAGGAAGGGGGTAAAAGTGCCTGGCAGGCAGGTGGTTAACTGGCAATTGCTTGGTCATACAATTCTGTACTGAAATAAAATTAACAATTTTTTTTCACACAATTAGAGCTTTTCTTTAAAAAGAAAGAACAATATTATACAGTATTTATAAAGCGCCAACAGTTCGCTCAGCGCTGTACATTACAATGGGAGACCGAACATGCGACAGTACAATAACAATACAATGAGATACACGAGGGGTTCGAGGGCCCTGCTCCTTGGAGCTTACAATCTAGGAGGGAGGGGATAGTGGTACAGGAGGAAATAGCTGTGGAGGATGGAGTGGTAGGAAGAGTGGAGGAGGCCGGGAATTAGCAGGGGGAGGGGTAGGCTTCCCTGAAGAGGTTGGTTTTCAGGGTGCGCCTAAGGGAGAGTAGGTGATAGTCTGATGGATTGGGGTAGGGAGTTCCAGAGTATGGGTGACACCCTGGAGAAATCCTGGAGGCAGGCATGGGAGGAGGAGACCAGGGAACTAGAGAGAAGGAGGTCTTGTGAGGAGCGAAGAGTGCGTGTAGGGTGGTACTTGGATATTAGGTCGGTGATGTAGTTTGGGGCAATATGGTGGACGGCTTTGTACGTCAGTGTTAGGATTTTGAATTTGATCCGTTGGACAATCGGAAGCCAGTGGAGGGACTGGTAGAGGGGGGTGGCGGAAATGGAGCAGTTGGTAAGGTGGATGAGTCTGGCTGCCAAATGAAGCGGGGATAGCCTGTGGCACGGCAGGCCAGTGAGGAAGGAGTTGCAGTAATCGAGTCGTGATATGATGAGGGAGTGGATGAGCTACTTAGTGGTTTCTGGGGTTAGGAACGTGCATATTTTGGCGATGTTGCGGAGGTGGAGTCTGCATGACAATAAGTGTATATTGATTGGTTTGTGTGAAAGTATTAAATAGTAAATTATGGTATCTAGCCTGGAATTTGTATTTATTTTTTTTTTATACTAGTAATGGCGGTGATCAGCAACTTATAGTGGGACTGTTATAGTGTGGTGGGAAATCTGACACTAATTGAAACTGATGGGGACATCACCAGTGACACTAATACAGTGATAAGTGCTAATACTGTAGACTGTCACTGTAAAAATGACACTGGTTGGGAAGGGGTTAACATCCTGGGGAAATCAAGGGGTTAAGTGTGTGCCTAACAAGTGTTAATGTGTGTAATGCGTGCTGCTTTTTACTACAAATCAAGAAGAAACAAAGATTATTTCCTCTGTACAGAGCCCTATGCTGTTTGTCAACACAAGGCTCTGGGCTATGATTAGACACAACCAATCAGCAGGTCCCGGACATGAATAATCGGCCGGGACCTGCTGACAAAATCTCACTGTATTTAATCAAAGTGGAAGTCAATGGGGGGGAAGTGGGGTGTGCCACGCCCTGAACCCGGGAGCAGGCAATGCAGGTGGGTGGTCCTAAAGTGGTTAAATTGACACTGAAATTATGATCCCATACAAAGCAATGCAAAGTTATTTACCAATGAAATAAAGTGCTTTCTTTCAATTTAATGCTTTTTTTAAAAGGGAAATGTGTAAATACAGTGTCTCACATAAGTGATTACACCCCTCACATTTTTGTAAATATTTTATTTACACTGAAGAAATGACACTTTGCTACAATGTAAAGTAGTGATTGTACAGCTTGTATAACAGTGTAAATTTGCTGTCCCCTCAAATAACTCACACAGCCATTAATGTCTAAACCGCTGGCAACAAAACTGGCAACAGTACGTCAGCATTTTCCCACACTGCACCAGCACTATGGTTTGAATAGGAATCATAGAAAGCAATAGTTTTCAGTGTGCCCTTGAACTAGCCCTAATGCAGGCCATAGACGGGTCATTTATCAGCCGAATTTTCGTCCGACCAAAAAATCGGCCGATATTCACACCGTTAGTGGGGCAATGCCATCGGCCGTTTTTCGTGGATCTTCTCGTTTCTTTTTATTGGTCATGCTGGAAAATCTACGAAAAACAGCCGTTTTTTGTAAGCATTGGTGGCAGCATACATGGCAGCATCCATGGAAGCAATGACCGATTTTTTCGTTTATCGGCCGATAAACGGCCCGTCTATGGCCAGCCTACAGTAACTATGGTTTCATCAGATAGAAAGTGAGGGAAATTATGCAAAAGGGACACTCTAAGCCAGAGTTTATCAACTGGAGTTCCTTCAGAGGTTGCTAAGGGTTCCTTGAGCAAGAAGCAATTTCTGTCTCTCAGATGAGTAACCACTGACACCATTGATCTTTTCAGAGATCTGTGAGGGGGTATTGCTTTCCAAAGCCCACAAGTGTAAGAAGCATTCATCCCACTGTCCATCATGCTAATGTATCATGAGCTGTAGTTATAACCATATTTAGAAAGGGTTCCCTGACCCCGGAAAGTTATTTCAAGGGTTGCTCTGTGTTGAAAGGGTTGAGAAAGGCGACTCTAAGCAATTACACAAATAACAAAAAAAAAAAAAAGGGGGGTTTTAGTCTTTCCTTATGCCACAAAAAAAAAGCTGTCCACATCACTGTTGGAAATCTTCACTCACTTTAAGTCTGTTGAAACAGTTGTTACAGGAACAGTAAGGCTGGCTATACATGATTCCTAAGTGTTCCTGGCTATAGCTGGTGGCACTGATCATTGGGGAAAAACCTGACAGGCTGGTTGTACACAAGCTGATTGATAGATTAACATATGTACAACAAACCTGGCCATACCTGGATTGAAATGCAGGCAGGTGCTCTTTGATAACATGTTACAAAGATTACAACCTAAATATGATGAACGTATCCTGAAGTGGAGTGAAGGAAAATCTCTCCAGAAGACACATCCAAATCTGGTAAAAACCCCAACAGACACTCTTATCTTTCTCCAATCCATCAAAAAAAAAAAAAAATGAAAAAGGGGGGGGGGGGGGATAAAGAAGTACGTGACTATTCACAAACATGTGGAGATTAAAATAACGCTTGGCTCATAGGTCCAGAGGTTCAATTTTTCCCAAGAAAGTAACTGGTTGTGAGTCTATAAAAGGGAAAAGAAACCACGAATAATATGTATATTGCACAAATGTATGCATTATACTTGTGCAGGTAATTGAAAGAAGTCATATGAAGCTTTTAATTTTTTCAAGCACTGTTTTTTTTCTGAGACCTTTAAATATCCATATGTGCCAACATCTGCCATTTATTCAGATGACATACACTTTCTATAGCATCTTTCTCTTGTTGTGCCTGTGAAGCGGTGCTGAAAAGCCACTCAAGCACACACAGCCTAAATGTGAAGACTATCACACACAGAAGACCTACATTGTGAACAGGAGGTGGCCAGACAGTCTCTTAAAATAAACAGGACTTTGAAGTAGCAAATGTTTTTGACCATTCTGGAACTTCTTATCAGACCATAGAGACCTTCCCCTGCTGTACTGCTTGTAGTCATTGAAATAAAGCCTCATTCAAAATCCCTTGAAAACACCACATCTTTTTAATGGTGTCACATTCTCCAGCTAATCAGCAGCCAACTAAAGCAGACACATTCTGAATAAAAGCACTTACAAGACAGCCTGGATTCAAAACACACATTCTCCAAATGATTGAATAACCTCACTGTGAACACATTTACAGGTCATTTTCTACTTCCCATGATTTGCTTTTAAGTAATCCAACTCTGATCTCATTTATGAGAACCTGCGGGCACCTCCATCTTTCCATACTTGGCATTTTAATTACAATTAATCAATTGAATTTCAGTATCAGTTAGACTGCAATGCTGGACAGAAAACTCCTGCTAGGTTAAATTAATTGTAGCCCCATGAGACAAATATTTCAAAAGCACTTAAATCAATTCATATTCTCTTAGCATCAAAGGGTGCGTGTTGGATGTAGCAAAGTCTAACACTACTTTGGTGTATATTTGTTACATAACTATAAAATTTGGCTTAGGCAATTAATTAAAAATAATAATTAAAAAAGTAAAACAGCTGCTAGACCAAATTGTATCTCAATATGCAGTGCTGATTAACATAATTGCATCACAGCATTGGACTTCATAACTAGTTCAACTTTTATTACCCAGATCCTACTGGACTGGGCTGAACAGCAGTCCCAGCATGTAAAAAAAACAAAAACAACAAAAAAAACCAGCTCCCAATTGTGACTGTCAGTGAATTCACATCATTGCATCATTGCTCCATTGGGCTTAGTAACAAACACAACTGAGGAATGTTACAATGATGTGTGCTCCAGCATGGCCACCCACAAAATATATCCGCAACGCGAACGATTAGATCCCCATGGGCTTAGTCTAGTTAACAAATACTCCTTACACACCAGCATTTCTGCAATATGTTGAAATTACAGCTCTGAGCCTCCAGGCCAACATTAAATAACTAACCTTGCTTATATAGAAGAACTATAAATAGCACTTGTATGTTCTATAGTAATACCTTTAATTCCAAGATCCATGTGTTATTGTACATGATGAGACGCTTTGTCTGCTGAGCTGTAGTCAGTGAGCACTGCAGCCTACTACCATGGAGGTTTCTAGAAAACGTGTGTTGTTGCAACTTAAAAAATTAAAAGGGAATAGGAGCCTGTGACGGCAAATCCCTTGTGCCCATGTCCTGTTTAGTAATCCCATTGAGGGACAGTGAAGTCCCTTTCCATTGCTAAGACAATGTCTAATATTTCAGCTTCTGTATAATTAGTCTAATCACTGTAAAAACAACTAGAACTTGAACTAACTTAGCTTATATAAGGCAAGCTGCTAGGTGAGAAGCAGGACTGAAGCTGGCCATAGATAGTTTGCTTTGTTTTTTTGTTTTTTTTGATCAGCCAGTTGGCTGATCAAAAAAGAAAAAAGGAAAAAACAAACAGAAAACATATAGATTCCGCCATCCATACATTTGAAGTGGATGAAGGCTCCTAGATTGTAAGCTCCAAGGAGCAGGGCCCTCATAACCCTCTTGTATTGAACTGTATCGTTGCTGTATTGTCTCCCGTTATATTGTAAAGTGCTGAGCAAACTGTTGGCGCTATATAAATCCTGTAAAATAATAATAATAATAATAATGATGAAGGAATCCTCCCCACTGTGCTATTGTTTTCTGACAGCAGGGACTCCTGATCAGCCAACTGTCTGCAAGCACTGATCAAAAGAAGATAGATCAACAGTCCTGTTCAGGCATGTACCCAAAGAACCCCCAGTTGGACTTTAATGCAGCAATAGGATCATACATATATTGAAAAAGACATTTGGTTAAAAATCTGATCACTCTTGGCCTCTTGGATGATGCACCCCGACAGAACATGATGTCCAGCCTCTCATCCTGGAAGTCATCCTCTCTGTTGCTCTGACATATGTTTATGTAAGTAAAAAATTCTTTGGTTATGTGATTTTTTTGATTATCTGTTTATTTATTTTTTTGTATACTCATTTATGATTGTTTATATATCTACTAGAAAGTCCTTTGTCTCTCATGTCCCTGAGGAAGATCTGTGTGGTTTCATATTCTTGTATTGAGTTCTTGTGTAAGAATACTGTCAGAGCAATATTCTTTTTAGAAATCATATATTTAATATTACAATGAAAATGTGTATGTAATAAAGTTGATAAAAATCTTTTTTTTAACCAAATGTCTTTTTCAATATATGTATGATCCTATTGCTGCATTAAAGTTCCACTGGGGGTTCTTTGGGTACATGCATTCATATAGGGACGAGCAGCCAGATACTCGACTTTTGTTTATAGTCCTGTTCTGGAGGAGTTGCTCATTAGATCAACGCCTCTTGAATGGGTACAGCCATAGATGGATCGAAATTCAGCTGGTGCCTGCTAAATCGGTAGAATATCAATCCATCTGGGGCAGCACAGTGGCTTAGTGGTTAGCACATCTGCCTTGCAGTAAATGGGTCATGGGTTCGATTCCCGCCCATGGTGCCTCCTGCATGGAGTTTGCATGTTCTCCCTGTGCTTGCGTGGGTTTCCTCCGGGTTCTCTGGTTTCCTCCCACACTCCAAAGACATGCTGGTAGGTGAATTGGCCTCTGTCTAAATTGGCCCTAATATGTGTATGTATGAATGTGAGTTAGGGACCTTAGATTGTACGCCCCTTGAGGGTTAGGGAGTGATGTGAATGTACAATATATATGTAAAAGTGCTGCGTAAATTGACATCGCTATATAAGTACCTGTAATAAATAAATAAATCTATAGCCAGATTAAGACAAACTATACATGGCTCCAATTCTCTGGGGCGGCACAGTGGCTAAATGGTTAGCACTTCTGCCTCCAGTACTAGGGTCGCTGGTTCGAATCCCCACCACGGCACCACCTGCCTGGAGTTTACATGTTCTCCCTGTGCCTGCGTGGGTTTCCTCTAGGTACTCCGGTTTCCTCCCACACTCCAAAGACATGCTGGTAGGTTAATTGGATCCTGTCTAAATTGGCCCATGTATGTATGAATGTAAGTTAGGGACCTTAGATTGTACACCCCTTGAGGGTTAGGGACTGATGTGAATGCACAATATATATATGTAAAGTGCTGAGTAAATTTACAGCGTTATATAAGTACCTGAAATAAATAAAATACAAGAGAAATAAAATCAAATGAAGAGCATGTCACAAGAGATGCAATGTGGTCCAATACCCCTGAAGGTAGTCTGGTGGGGGACTGTAGACCTCTGCATAGCTGATTTATGATGAGTTTCAAGGTTGTACCTCTTCCTCAGAGCCAATGCAGTGTATTTCAGTCTGTCATAGAATTTGACAGGCTGCGAGCAGTGGGGAAAATGCAACTGTGCCTCCCGGATGCACAAAAATGCAGAGATTGGAGGCACAGCAGCTAGACAACCCATCTGCAACTGGCCTTAACCATGCATTAATGAATACAGTACTACATTAATTTGCTTTTTCTATCTGCCCAGAGAACAAAATTGTTATATATACAAAAGTGAGATATTTATTTTTGATCTGGTCCAGTTAATATGTAGAAATCAGTTGCATTCTAGTCTGAGAATGGTTTTCTGATCACAATTAAAACAGTGCAGATGACCATTTATTGCATGAAACTATTTGACCTATTTTTAGTTGGTTATTTTCCACTTCAGTTGTGCTCAGTATTGCCATTTTTTGGGTTGCCTTAAAGCCATCTTAGATAATGGATAATATAGCTGAGTAAAGTGTTGCGTAAATTGACGGCGCTATATAAGTACCTGAAATAAATAAATAATTCTCTGCCTGCCTGCAGTGCTCAACAAGTGAAATCAATTGACTCCCCCAACCACGCTAACAGTGTGGAATTTCCACTGCCGGCTATTGCATTCAGCCGCCGCTGCACTCATGGATGCTTGAATACATGAACAGTGTCTGCATCTAATAGGATGCAGTCAATGTTTGGCTGATAATTTTCCACCATGCTCAATTGATTTATAAATTGACATTTGTTGAGCCAGGTGGTGCTTGCAAGGCCACACAAAACTCAAACATAGGCCAATTTAGCAGGAATCAACTGAAATTCAAGCCATCTATGGCTAGCTCAAAACTGGGCATACACTATTAGATTACAGTGCAAATGGACAAATCTCCCAGCTGGGCTATTGTATTCTAAATGCCAGTATCTAAATCAGATTAAACACAGCCACTGTTCATCCTACAATTTTCTGCTTGGATCCTTTGATTTTTCAATCGAACAACGTTGGCTGAGAGGGATCTGACAAGGCCACTGGTTCATCAGCTGTTATATACTACTACTTAGTGAATGCAGTTGCTCACAGTGGGCATATTGAGGAATTTAATTTTGTATTCAAAGATGAATACCAAAGAAAGTATTTTATGTGCTACTCTAGTTCATTTTTAGTTTTATCAGCAGAGCACAAATAATAGCCATTTTGGAAGAATATTTAATTCATCTACAAGAAAATCCAAAAAAGAAGAAGACAAAAGAAGGTGAAGATATCAGTATTTTATTCAGTGCATGCTTGACAGGCTAACAGTGCTGCAGTATAAAGTTAAAGTAAAGGAAAATAGCAGCATAAGCAAACTGACACAAACTGAATAAGCAAACATCTCTTATAGCACAACTGCCAAACATATATGCTTCAGTAGATTCCTCCTGCTGTTCATGTGACAAGCTGCTGAACAAACAATTAAACATACTCCTGCATGCATGAATGGACAGTTTTATCAGATGTCCCTAATGACAGCTATTGTGATACATAATACATAAATTAATTGTATGATGCTCCTGCAGAAGCATGTATAACATACATCAAGTTTAGCAATACTAATCATGCCTATTACTACACAGAAATATTAAAATCACAATTATTCAAGCATAGGAATCCAGAGTCTTTTTTAAGTATTACAATCCTCTAAACTTCTCTACATCACCATATTAATTCTATAAACACTTTCATAGCTCAGCACACTTCTATGAGCCATGGACTTTCAAAGGCCTCAATTATTAGACAAAGCAGAGATCTAATGGACTGTACTGCTTTTGAGGGATTTTGAAAGAGACTAAACCAAGAACTCAACACATAGGAAGCTGGAATGTCTCATTATTCACCAAAACACCAGCTTTTTTACTTTTACTTTACAGTGCAGTTGAACATGAACGCTTCCATTTAATGGGATACAAAAGGTAAACATTTATAATGACTCCATATTTCATATTAGCGTTGATTCTGTGTGCCAGGCTGTTTGTTCTGCAGATCATCTTTATTGATAGTAACGAAGTTAGCTGAATGTTCCTTTGCCCGAACAGGACTATCTGAAAACACAGCAGCAGCATACATCTCAATATGCATGTGTTCTAATTATGTGCATCCAAGACCAGTCCATTTTAATTACACATGCCCCTGATTCTGAAAATAATTATTCATACCCAGGGCTTTTCAGCGGGAGCTTGGTGGAACTCAGTTCTACCACTTCTGGCTCAGGCTCTCTGCTCACCACTATCACTTGTGTTTAACAGTGATAGCTTGTCTCCCAGCGGCTCCCACAGATTGGATCTTCTTAGCAGATCCCACTGACTACAGGAAAGGACATAGAAGATGCAGGTGCCCAGGGTGTAGTGCAGTCATGAACAAGAGGGGTCACGTGGTAGGCTGCACACTCTGTGATCTCCTTTTATTTCCCTGGTATCCAGAGGCCGATGCCCACACTAGATGATCTCCGTGCAAGTGAGAGAGGAGGAACTGCCTACAGTGTGCAGGGAGTTGTTAGAGCAGACTGGGTGCTTCAGCTTAATTTGGCAACACAAATATAATTGGAAGATGGTGGAGCTTTTAAGGCTTGGGGGAGAGAATGAGGGCAATGGTGGGGGATTCTGTGCAGAGATCGTTGGGGGATGCAAAGGTAAGCAGCTGTGGAAGAGAGCTGAACTCTGCACTCTATATGTAGTATGGCCATGAACTCTGCACTATATATGCAGTGCATCCCTAAATTCTGCACTCTTTGCAAAGTTGCCCCCTGAACACTGCACTCTGTACATAGTGCACCCCTGAACTCTGCACAATGTACATAACACGCCCCTGAACTCTACACTCTGCGTGTAGCACATTCCTGAACTCTGCAATCTGTAATGCACCCCTGAATTCTGCATTCTGGACATAATGCACTCCATTAACTAGCAATGTATTCGCCTCATAACAGCTGCAGTTTAATTTTTCAATTTGCTTTTTTATCAATTTTATTATAAAAATGTAACAAAGAAAAAAGAAAATTATGCTTCTTGCACATTAGAGTGAACAAGGTAGGTTATACAAACACTATTTATTTCACATTTATTAATATAAAGGCATTGCACTTGGAATGCATTCATGCGAGTACACAACTGGAAGCTTAGCTCATTCCCACTGAGCATAAGTATATATGGAAATGAATATGTGCATACATGTGTTTGTGCTGTATGTGTTTGTGAGTATGCTGCATAGTGTTCTTCAACACAGCATGCAAGCTGTCATTGACAGCTCCGAGTCTTGTACTAATGACTTTTAGCCAAGAGGACCAGTTCTCAATCACATGGTCTCTGTGATTGGCTATCAAAGTGATCAGTCACAGTATACCCCACCCCTGTACTCTCTCTCCTCTTGAATGAGAAAAAGATACATTTCATCATTCTCCTTGCTAGAGGAGAAGTTTGTAAAAAAAAAAAAAAAGTGTGAAAGTAAAAATAATTCAAATTTGGAAAAAATAACTAGATCAGGGTTTAATCTAAGCTAGTGTCAGGGTGAGGGACAAGTGTCAGGGTAAAGGTCAGGATCAAAGGTCAATATGAAAGGTCAGGGTCTGTGTGTCTTAGATAGGATAAAAAATGTGACGCACGCATTTTTTTTTTTTTGGGGAGGGGAGGGGGTGGAGTTTTTTCTTTGATGATAAAAAGAAATTACATCATATCCATTACCATTTTACCACCAAGTGAAAGCCCAGTTTGTTCTGAAATAAAAACAAGGTATAATTCACCTAGATAAACGAATTAGTTGTGATGATATGCAGTTTTACGAACACATGCTAAAGGTGCAACACTGGTTTCAGGCATTAGGATTTGTTTTATCTTTATCATGAAGGGGTTAAAGAAAAACTTCTTTAAGACTAAAGCTAAAACGAACAATGAAATAAAAAAGGGGAGAATTCATAAAAGAGGAGACATCTCATTTCCATCTAAGGTAAATTCACTAATAAAGATGGTGAATTTTGTAAATGAATCAGTGGGGTCTAAATGCTATTAAATTTGGAGTATCCAGTATGATACTTGATAACTTTTCATTGATCATAATCTGTGATTATTTATTCATGTCAACGACTGTCATCTAATTTATAATGTATCACAATATATAAGAAGTTTATGGAATGCAAGGTAAGGCTCCATTAAGAGAAGATATTAAAGGAGATTGAGGGACATTTATCAGAGTTAGAAAACTGATGAATGATATCCGTCTACCTCAAAACCTTTTATTTTGGAACACAGTAGATGTACATATTATATGCCACACTACCTGAATGCAAATAGTAAGATACTTGGGAAAGCATTTGGTAATATGGGATGGCACCATGTTTGTTAAAATTCTTGAAATAATAGGGGTTTGATGTTTCCTCATACAACTATTCGGTCAGTCATGAATGCCTATTATTGTTCTTCTCATCCAAAATGCTATAATTACCTGGTGATCCTGCCAGCAGTCTCAACTTCCTGGCCTCATCATGACAATGAAAACCACAGAAAACGTCCTGGTTTATTGTTGTGTGATCTAGTGATTTCCGTATATCAGTGTACAGTACACTGTACAGATGTACAGCATTCTGTAGTCTATAGTATTCTACCTATGATTACACAGTTAGCCACACCAAGACTGACAGGGGCACCTGTAGGGAGTATCACTGTCAATACAGCAACATTCTGCAAAGTGCCTGGCATTGTTTCAAAGCTTTATCACCATCCCAATGGGCTGGTGTGTGAGGTGGGGGTAAGGTTGGCTAGCAGTCATATGACTGCCAAAAAAAACAAAAAAAAACTAGTTAACCACCTCCAGAGGATTTACCCCCCTTAATGACCAGGCCTCTTTTTGCAACTCGGCGCTGCACTAATTCAACTGATAATTGCGCGGTCATGCAATGCTGCACCCAAACGAAATTTACGTCCTTTTTTTCACACAAATAGAGCTTTCTTTCGGTGGTATTTGATCACCTGAGCGCTTTTTATTTTTCACGCTATAAACAAAAAAATGCCAAAAATTTTGAAGAATAACGATATTTTTTACTTTCAGCTATTAAAAATATATAGTAAACTCAAAGTTGGTTATAAATTTAGGCCAAAATGTATTCTGCTACATGTTTTTGGTAAAAAAAATCCCAATAAGTGTATATTGATTGCTTTGTGTAAACGTTATAGCATCTACAAACTATGGTATAGATACTGCAATTTACGCCATTTTTTTGCTATACAGCGCTGCGCTAGTTTAACGGACAATTGCGCGGTCATGCAATACGGTACATAAATTAAATTTACATCCTTTTTTTCCCACAAATTGAGCTTGTATTTGATCACCTGTGCGGTTTTTATTTTTTGCGCTATAAAAAAAAGGCTGACAATTTTGAGGGAAAAAAACAATATTTTGGACTTTTTGCTATAAAACATGTCCAGTAAAAAAAAATGTAAAAATCAAATTTAGTCATAAATTTCTGCCAAAATGCATTCTGCGACATGTCTTTGCTAAAGAAAAAAAAAAAACCCCAATACGTGTAAATTAATTGGTTTACGTGAAAGTTATAGCGTTTACAAATGGCAGGAAAGATACTGGGATTTTTGGTTTTTTTTTTATACTAATAATGGCGGCGATCAGCGACTTATGGCGGCGATCAGTGACTTATGGCGGCAATCAGCGACTTATGGTGGGACTGCGGCAGACATTCTGACATTGGGGGGTACTGACTTGGGGTCACTGACATCCCCAGTGACACCAATACAGTGATCAGTGCAAAAAAAAAAAAAAACACTGACACTGTACTAATGGCACTGGGGAGGAAGGGGTTAAGTTTATTTTTCAGGGAAAGGGTTAACTGTGTGAGGGGAGTGTTTTACTAGGGGGCGGGGGTGTGTACTGCAGGGAAAACCGCTGATCAGGAGAGAGAAACTCTTCTGTCCCGATCAGCGTGTCCTGGAGCTGTCAGGGAACTGACAGAAAGTACAGCTACTGCAGCTGTGCTCTCTGTCAGCGATTGCCGCCAATCGCTGGGACATAGCCGGTAACGACCGGCTGTGACCCGGCAACTGACCTCCACGGGACCTGTTTACAAAACACACGTTTTAAAACGTGCTTTTGCCCAGCCGTGCCGCCCTGCCGCCGTATTTATACAGTGACTGGGCGGCATTTGGTTAACCAAAGCCATAGACTTTATAGGCACAAAACTACAGGTATATAAAATAAATATATTACAAATCTTATCACCTGCAATGCCAGTGCTTATCAGCGGTGCTTATATGTGAGTACATTAAGTCCTATCAACAATCTCTGTGTATATTCATTGCCTCCATTGCTATTTCCACAATGTAAACATGTTCAAACTATATATAAACCTAAAAATTACCAACAAACAGGTGACAAAATATGTGACATCAAATTATAGCGCCCAAATTTTTATAATAAAAAGTCTATTCAAGTAAAAAAAAAGTCCAAAAAAATCCAAAATAAATCCAAAGAAATCTTCCACAACGTGAATCCTCTGTTAATGTTATTCCCAGTGAAAAATTAATAAACCACATACTGTGCCTCTCATACACCCCCTCTCAGGTGTGCACTCACCAAAACATAGCCTTTAATTAGCCTTGTTATATAGATTCCAGATACTAGGATCACCAGAACACAGCCTTTATTCCACCATGTTATACAGATTCCAAGATGTTGAGACCGGGAGGTTCCTCCAATAATCACCCATGATATGAATGGTAGCCAGGATTATAATATATACTTCTCTCCATAGTTACATAAAAAGAGAAAAAATTTGCTCCAATCATGTATTACCCAAGGTAAACAACTTTAATAAGCCAAAATATTGCACTTACAACATTAAAAAATTAGTTAAGCCTTTTAAAATTAGCCTTTCAGTGAGACAGATACCGCTGGTGCTCTCACCACCTCCGGACAGAACGCCATCACGTCACTTCCGGTTACGGATCTGCGTCACTTCCGGTCCCCCACACCGTCACACCCTGACATGTTTTGTTGTGTTCAGACTTAATCATAGGCCCAGCATGGCACATATCCAAATACTAATGGTAAGTATATACTGTAAGTCACATCATAACCTTATTGCATTGCTAGCCAACAAAGATCCATAGCTTGTCTTACGTAAATCAACCACTGGGACTGCTCCTAGATAGTCCTCAGTACCCAATTCTATAGTGAGTTGATCACTAAAAAAATGCTACAGAAAGTTCTGCTCTGTACTTCCACCAGAAAGTACCACCAGTCCAAAAAAAAAAAAAAAAAGTTATTTAGGGGCAGTTTTCCATGAATATTTCAAAGATTAGTGTCCAAGCAATGTTGCTGTGTTTTTAATTTTGAATGTCAAGACTTTACAGATACCTTGTCTCAGTGCTGTGAGGTTTTGGTGTGGGACTTTCAGTGCAGGTCTATGTAAGGTAAGGTGAAGATGCAGAACAAGGGTTAATTGGCTATTAAGGCTTGTGATTAGGCTTAGTTTTAGAGGGTTCAGTGTTGAGGGGAGATTAAGCACTAATGGCTCACATTAAGAGAGGAAAGTTGACTTGTAGGAGCTTGTTTAGGGGTTAAGGATTCGAGAGGGTCAAGTGTGTGCGAAGGAGACGGGGTAACTGTTAATATTTTGAGGATTAGGGTAAAAATGACATGCCTATGCTGGGAAGGGCAGGGGTTAAGTGTCAGTGTATACCTCTACAGCCAGTTTAGTCATAAACTAAGATACAGATACAGTTTCTGGCATGTGTCAAACACAGAATTTAGCCCTTGCTAAATACTTAGCTACTGTGCTACCATCTTTTAGACAAAAACAGATCAACTTAAATTAATAATAACATTTGTGGAATGATAATATAGCCTTCTTTATATCATGGGTTAAATATTTCCCTACTGCCCATAACCCACACAAGCCACCTAAAATCAACAGTAGTTCTGGTCATCCCCTCGGAGCATGCTGTCTAGGTGACACAGGCCCTATGCTATTTACCTAGTCATAGTTTGTCACTGCGATTTAAAAGACAGGAAATCATTTTAAAAAGAATCTTCCAACTACAGTTTATCAGATCAACACTGTATCAAGCTGGGAGGCATAGTCCACTGTCATAATTTTGAAAATGCCCGATGTCTGTGTTTTAAGACAACTGTAGCATATTCTAGTGACTTGGATGGTAATACATGACAACAGGCAACCTCCTTTCCTATAGTACTCTCTGCTAATGAGGTAGCCTCCAAAAGGTTTAAAAGCAAAAGACAGGATGATGTATGGCTAAGGAATATCATTTATGTCATATGTAATTACTGGGGAAAAAAAAACAGATGGCGGATCCTCACCACATCTTGCCTATACAGCATAATGATGACAGGTTTGTGCAATAATTCTTTCTAATTCACATAACCAAATGCAACCCATAACAACACTTGGGAAAAAGTAGGAATAATGCATTGTTTTTGCAGGCTCCTGTCACATTTTCTGCAGCTTAATGTAATTTTTTCTGCAGCAGTAAGTGTGAGCTATCATTTTAACGATCGGGCTGCACATACAAATAGAGTAGAAGGCTGTTGTCACAACAAAGCTCTGTGCCCACAGGAATGCACATACACTGGATGCTTTGGATGAATACATTAATTATTCATGAGAAATCTGCAAGATGATAAGTCTCCCTACAGTGCTGGTGATCAGCAAGTAGCAAACCTGCCATCATTTGCTATTTTCAATAATTGCTATTCCTTCTAAATTAACTGTGTATGGAGTTTACGTGTATGTTCTAACTATATAAATGTAATATTTCTATATTAAATGTATGAAAAACTCATAGAATAGTGCAGAATAGTCTAAAAAAATAAATATTGCTAAAATTGATCAGCTCTGTTCCCCAGGTGGCGTCCCTGGGTCTGCTTTACATTACTACTTTAAGAAATAAAGATGTTTTCTGGAAATCCCCTTAAAGTGTCATTAAACCCAGACTATGTAAATCTTTCATTACATGCTATATAACAGAGTGTGTATACTCACAAAACCACTAAAGCATTCATTTTGTGTAGAATGAAATATACCTGGTTGACCCTGCCTTCCACTGTCTATCCCATCTTTTAGGTATCCCCATTGCTGCCTGCGATTGTATAGACCAGCTGGTGTCCTCTACTGAGCATGCTCAATTCCAGTTCCTTTCTAAGCTCTTCATTTCTTCCTTCTTCTTATCGGTGCAGCTCACATGACTATAGAGTCACACATGTGGACATATACACAATGGTAAATTACACTCACTCCCCTCCCTCCCTTCTCCTCCATGTTCTCCTATGGCTAAGCACTATGGGGGAGAGATATAGTATGCTAACTGATTAAATTCACTAACAAAAAAGCTTAGTTTTAATATAAATTTGTATTAAATATATAAAATATAGTTGACAATACCTGTAAAGTAAAAAAAGAGCCTTGGATGCAGATGCTGTCTAAACAAAATGAAAGCTAGTGTCAATCATCTTTGGCTCTGCCTACACCACTTTAATGCACAGAAAACACACATTTGATATTCAATAAAGATGAATAGGGAGCTTTAAAACAGTTCTTCAATGTTTATAATTCAATTTGAATTGCTCTACTGAAACTGTTTTTTGTCATGTGACTGGCACAGCACCAATCAGGGCTGACCAGACACAAACCCATGCTGTAGACGGCATACATCAGCAGAGTAATAGAAGCCCCTACCAAGATCTTTCCCTGCAGATGCCAAAAAAGATGGAAAGATCATGTGACCACACAACAGTGCTGCAGGAATAAGGTACCTTGGGAATAAAAAAACAAAACAAAATACAGTCGTATGATATACGTATATGAGTTATGTGAATGAATTATAACAATTAACACTTCTCTGTGTAGTATCACTTTAAGGATTAGTTCATCGTAGTAACTCAAAGTGGTCCTAAGCTCTCAGAGCCTCTTGTAAACAAAGGTAAAGGTCCAGTTGCCCAGCTACCGCTACCTCATCAGGAGTGGCTAGTATGAGCTGCTGAGGGAAGGAAGCAAGAAACGTATCCACCATGGGCATGTCCAGGAACAATAAGAGTTAAATGGATCTGCATCTGAGCATTGTGAGGTTATGGTTCATTTATATGCACCTTTCTTTGCCCTGCTCAGAAATTACAGGGGTTTTAAGAAGATCTTTATTTCATCTGCCCTGATAATGTCAGATCAGGAAACATATTGCTCCAGGCACTTTTTGACCTCTCCAGACAATCTCTAGCCAACCCTTCTTGGAGGAAGAATTAAGTTGTAAGGCTTGATTCTCCCAGCCAATGGTCTTTTTTTTCACCCTTGAGATAAGTTAGCTACAAGGACGTGTTTCGGCTCCCTCCCCTGCTCTTTTGACATAGACACATGCATGTTTATGGAAATATCTTTAGTCAGAAAACTCAGCCAGAGGTCAGATCATATCTGCACCACTGTCTGATGTCTTTGGGCACGTCTATCATCTCATCCATGCGTCGTTTCATTCATGAATGACTGCTGGTCTTCTTTTTATATATGTTTTTTCATTTGTAAATATAAAATTATCTTGAAATAAACGTATTTCCACCTTCAGAGTCAACACTGCAAATTTGGCAAAATGGTACCCTTAAGACAGTGAGAGATGGCCAGATGGAATTCTCAACCATTAGTCGGGCATCATTACAATAGCTCTAAGCACAGTTCAGCAAATTGATCTTTATTTTATAGCACACTTCAATTCTTCCTTGTCACAAGCATAAAATGTTCTCTTCTGGTTAGCAAGCAAAAAAAATCAATTCTAATACATCACATTTAAAACTTGGTTTATCTTGGCAAGAAATTTGAAGTATTACATGCAGAATTTTTATCTACTTCTGAGTTAAAGCTGCCAGAATGAATTGAGCTCACTTACAGAAGTGAAAATATATATTTCCCTTATTCCCCTTGAGAACCTGCAAACTGCAGAGATGAGATTAAGCTGCCATGAAAATATTAAACTTTTTTTCTAGTAAAGTATATTTTTTTCCATATGCTATATACAGCTAACTAGAGATATTACATATATTACAAAAATATTAGTATGACTTAGAGCTGCACTTCATAAAGACAGCTACAAATAGATTTTTGTACTTACCAAAAAAAAAACCAAACCATTTCTTGGTATTCATTGAGGGAAACAGGAATTAAGAGGCTACTGGCCTATACTGCCACCTATAAGAGGATTTTGGAGACTGGAAAGCAAAAACTAATTGTGGACAGCCCAGTATAACCTCCCAGCATGCTTCAGGTTTGTGGAAAAGCAAAAGTAGAACATTATCATAGACAAAGAAGGGTGGGGTCTTTGTCTTTCAATGAACTCTTGAGCAACAAATTTTACAGTATGTACAATAATCCCATCTGTGCTTGATTAGCTGCAGGGGAGACACCAGGGGTCTTATAGACCTCTGATGTCTCCATAAAGAGTATCTGTTACTTGTCCAGTCCTAATATACAGGGGCCCTGTTAGCTCCCTTGTGATGGCAGTAAAACTAAATGAAAAAAAAAGTTAAGAAATATTATAATAAAACTTAAAAATAACCTTTCAAAAACCTTAATGTAACCCCATTGTTCTTCACATGCCTACAAATGCAAACGCCAACAAAGGGTTTACATGTGTATGTAAAAATATGCATCACAGGTATACATCGCCGCAAACATTGGACTGAGAGCAGAAATTGTAGGTCCCTTGTTTATAATTTACTCAAAATTGATATGCTGTAAAGGAATTTAAATTGTTGCCTGCCAATTTTGGGTACCATAATCTTTCACCATTTTGTGGGCACAAGCAGTTTCGAACCTTGACATATTTAGTATCGATTTACTTTACACTACCTCATCTTTTATTATGTACAAAAAAATTGGGAGTGAATTGTATTTGTGTGCAATACCATATGTTTCAGTATATTTTTCCAGAAAATATAGATTTCATAAACAGCTGAGTACATAACGTGTGACATAAAATAGTGCAACTGCTATATTTTTATTTTACACAGCCTCTACTTTCAGAAAATATATACCATTCTGACAGTTTAAGTTATTTTGTAGCCAAAAATGCAGATTTTAACGTGTGCAAGAAAATGAAAAAATGTCTGATCTCTGCCTGCAGTTCAGCTTTAACATCATTACAAATTTAATTTGTCTAAATGGACATTTACATATTAAACAAAATAGAAACAAATAATGATATACAAAATTGAAAAAAAAAATTGAATTTGTTAACCTGATTAAGAAGTTAAAACCTAGAGGTTTCTGAAGAATTGTTCTAACTTAAAAAGCCAAAGCATAGGATCTTGTTTTGGCTGTTTGCCTGCTAAATCAGAAGGATTTGTAGCTTAATGTTTCCCGAACGTTTTACAAGACCACTGAATTTCTCCAGTGACTTATTTCCCATTTAACATTAGCCAGGTTAATAGCTAGTCCCTAGCTTGTATAAAGTGGAATTCCATAGGTAAAGTACCAAAATGTAAAAAAAAAAAAAAAAAAGTTAAAATGTTATAGCCCACTTTGGGAATTAGTGTCACACACCTAAGTAGTACGGTATAAATATACCCCTCACATTTTTGTAAATATTTTATTCTATCTTTTCATGTGACACTTTGCTACAATGTAAAGTAGTGAGTGTACAGCTTGTATAACAGTGTAAATTTGCTGTCCCCTCAAAATAACTCAACACACAGCCATTAATGTCTAAACCGCTGGCAACAAAAGTGAGTACACCCCTAAGTGAAAATGCTCAAATTGAGCCCAGTGTCAATATTTTGTGGCCACCATAATTTTCCAGCACTGCCTTAACCCTCTTGGGCATGAAGTTCACCAGAGCTTCACAGGTCACCACTGGAGTTTTCTTCCACTCCTCCATGATGACATCACGGAGCTGGTGGATGTTAGAGACCTTGCGCTCCTCCACCTTCCATTTGAGGATGCCCTACAGATGTTCAATAGGGTTTAGGTCTGGAGACATGCTTGGCCAGTCCATCATCTTTACCCTGAGCTTCTTTAGCAAGGCAGTGGTCGTCTTGGAGGTGTGTTTGGGGTTGTTATGTTGGAATACTGCCCTTTGGCCCAGTCTCCGAAGGGAGGGGATCATGCTCTGCTTCAGTATGTCACAGTACATATTGGCATTCATGGATCCCTCAATGAACTGTAGCTCTCCAGTGCCAGCAGCACTCATTCAGCCCCAGACCATAACACTCCCACCACCATGCTTGACTGTAGGCAAGACACACTTGTCTTTGTACTCCTCACCTGGTAGCCGCCACACACGCTTGACACCATCTGAACCAAATAAGTTTATCTTGGTCTCATCAGACCACAGGACATGGTTCCAGTCATCCATGTGTCCTTAGTCTGCTTGTCTTCAGCAAACTGTTTGCGGGTTTTTTTTTATGCAGAGTGCGGCGTATGGTCTAAGCACTGACAGGCTGACCCCCCACCCCTTCAACCTCTGCAGCGATGCTGGCAGCACTCATACATCTGTTTCCCAAAGACAACCTCTGGATATGACGCTGAGCACGTGCACTCAACTTCTTTAGTCGACCATGACGAGGCCTGTTCTGAGTGGAACCTGTCCTGTTAAACCGCTGTATGGTCTTGGCCACCGTGTTGCAGCTCAGTTTCAGGGTCTTGGCAATCTTCTTATAGCCTAGGCCATCTTTATGTAGAACAACTTTTTTTTTACAGATCCTCAGAGAGTTCTTTGCCATGATGTGCCATGTTGAACTTCCAGTGATCAGTATGAGAGAGTGAGAGGGATAACACCAAATTTAACACACCTGCTCCCCATTCACACCTGAGACCTTGAGGTAACACTAACGAGTTACATGACACCGGGGAGGGAAAATGGCTAATTGGGCCCAATTTGGAAATTTTCACTTAGGGGTGTACTCACTTCTGTTACCAACGGTTTAGACATTAATGACTGTGTGTTGAGTTATTTTGAGGGGACAGTAAATTTATACTGTTATACAATCTGTACACTCACTACTTTACATTGTAGCAAAGTGTCATTTCATCAGTGTTGTTACATGAAAAGATATGATAAAATATTTACAAAATGTGAGGGGTGTACTCACTTCTGTGAGATACTGTATATACCAACTACACACACCGGGAGCTCCTAGATAGATTTAACCACACTGTGAGAAAATATACACTGCTAAACAGCAGACAAGTAATACATGAGCTTAAGACAATAAAATCAATTGCAATCAGATGAGGCCAGTATGGCCATGGCCACTGGCCACAGAGGATAGCAATGTATAAACTCACGATACAGGGCCATAGCCTCAAAGTCCATTTAACACAAATGTGAATAACCTCTTGTGCAGCCGGAGCCGGATGGATGGAAACAATAATGATGATAATGCAGGAATAAGCAATCCATGCAAAAACTGTAGGAAAGTAGATGACACTAATGCAGCCTGCTGAGATAGATTGGTTGTCAGCCAAGCAAGGTGTAACAAACATGGAGTGAGGATCACCAGCTAGTAACTAGGAGTCCAGTACTGTTATACACGGTAGCCAGTCTGTGTGATAGGAAATACTGGAGGAGAAAATCAGCAACATGAACATGTATGATCAGTCCAGCCTGTGATCTGCACAGCTGATGTGACTAAGGTAGCATCACAAAGTAGCTAGTACTCACAGTCCAATGGGACCTCAGAGTCCTGTATTGGTTAAGGCTGAAATATTGGTGGGACCTCCAAGTCCAGCAGGAATTTCTGCCTGCACTCCTATAGTTGGCTGCCAATCCTCTCATACAAGCCTTGCAACCGGTCCAAGGATGAATGCATGGCTGTGAAAGATCCAGGTAGGCACCATAGCGTGTGGAGATAGCATGAGGATGTCAGGGGGAGACGGGGCATGTGCCAAACTGACGCGTTTCGTCCCGCCTACTGTAGTCCTCAACCTACAGAGAACAGAATTCAAGGCCTGAAATCAAAGTGAAAAAATTATGCAGCAAGCTAGTCCATTTTGCTGATATTTAACTGCAGCAACTCCAAATGGTACTCAGTAGTTTGTATGCCCCCCACATGCTTGTATGCATGCCTAACAACGTCGGGGCATGCTCCTAATGAGATGACGGATGGTGTCCTGGGTATTTCCTCCCAGATCTGGACCAGGGCATCACTGAGATCCTGAACAGTCTGAGGTGCAATCTGGTGGCGTCAGATGGACCAAAACATGATATCCCAGAGGTGTTCTATTGGATTTAGGTCAGGCAAATGTGGGGGACATTCAATGGTATCAATTCCTTCATCCTCCAAGAACTGCCTGCATACTCTCGCCACATGAGGCCGGGCATTGTCGTGCACCAGGAAGAACCCAGGACCCACTGCACCATCGTAGGGTCTGACAATGGCTCTAAGGATTTCATCCAGATACCGCAGTCAGGGTGCTATTGTCTAGCCTGTAGAGGTCTGTGCGTCCCTCCATGGATATGCCTCCCCAGATCATCACCGACCCACCACCAAAACAGTCATGTTGAATGATGTTACAGGCAGCATAACATTCTCCACGGCTTCTCCAGACCCTTTCACGTCTTTCACATGTGCTCAGGGTGACCCTGCTTTCATCTGTGAAAAGCACAGGGCGCCAGTGGCGGACCTTCCAATTCTGGTGTTCAATGGCAAATGCCAATCCGGCTCTGTGGTTGGTGGCAGTGAGCACAGGGCCCACTAGAGGACGTCGAGCCCTCAGGCCACCCTTATGAAGTCTGTTTGATTATGTGGTCAAAGACATTCACACAAGTGGCCAGCTGGAGGTCATTTTGTGCTCATCCTGTTCCTCCTTGCACAAAGGAGCAGATACTGGTCCTGCTCATGGGTTAAGGACCTTCTATGGCCCTGTCCAGCTCTACTACAGTAACTGCCTGTCTCCTGGAATCTCCTCCATGCTCTTGAGAATGTGCTGGGAGACACAGCAAACCTTCTGGCAATGGCACGTATTGATGTGCCATCCTGGAAGAGTTGGACTGCCTGTGGAACCTCTGTAGGGTGCAGGTATCGCCTCATGCTACCAGTAGTGACACTGACCCTAGCCAAATGTAAAACTAGTGGAAAACAGTAAGAAAAGATGAGTAGGGGAAAAAATGTCAGTGGCCTCCACCTGTAAAACCATTACTGTTTTGGGGGATCGCCTCATTGTTGCCCATCTAGTGCACCTGTTATTAAATTCATTAACACCAAAGCAGCTGAAACCGAGATATATATAAAATATTTAATCTTTGTGACACTTAAATAGAATTTGCATAATAATGTGGAACAGGATATATATATATATATATATATATATATATATATATATATCCTGTTCCAAATTATTATGCAAATTCTATTTAAGTGTCACAAAGATTATATATTTTGTTTTTCAGTTTAACTCATGGGTGGCATTGTGTCTCAGGGCTCTTTTGATCACTGAAAACAATCTCGGACACCTGTGATAATTAGATTGGCTGGTGAGCCCAATTTAAGGAAAAACTACTAAAGGACGGTGTTCCACACTATTAAGCAGAGCACCATTTTCAAGCAATATGGGGAAGAAAAAGGATCTCTCTGCTGCCGAAAAGAGTATGCCGAAATAGGTATGAATACATTAGATATTTCACGAAAACGTAAGCGTGATCATTGCACTATTAAGAGATTTGTGGCCGATTCAGAGCACAGATGGGTTTATGCATATAAAGGCACATTGAGGAAGATTTCTGCCAGATCCATGCATCGGATCAAGACAGCAGCTGCTAAAATACCATTACATAGCAGCAAACAGATATTTGAAGCTGCTGGTACCTCTGGAGTCCCACGGACATCAAGGTGTAGAGTCCTTCAGAGTCTTGCAACTGTGCATAAACCTTCTATTCGGCCACCACTAACCAATGCTCACAAGCAGAAACGGCTGCATTGGGCAGAAAAATACATGAAGACTAATTTTCAAACAGTCCTGTTCACTGATGAGTGCCGTGCAACCCTGGATGGTCCAGATGGATGGAGTAGTGGATGGTTGGTGGACAGCCTCCCTGTTCCAACAAGGCTGCGACGTCAGCAAGGCGGTAATGGAGTCATGTTTTGGGCCGGAATCATGGGAACAGAGCTGGTCGGCCCCTTTAGGGTCCCCAAAGGTGTAAAGATGACCTCTGCAAAGTATGTGGAGTTTATGACTGACCACTTTCTTCCCTGGTACAGAAGGAAGAACTATGCTTTCCGTAATAAAATCATCTTCATGCATGACAATGCACCATCTCATGCTGCAAAGAATACCTCTGCATCAATGGCTGCTATGGGGATAAAAGGAGAGAAAGTCATGGTGTGGCCTCCATCCTCCCCTGACCTCAATCCTATTGAGAACCTTTGGAGCATCCTCAAGCAAAAGATCTATGAGGGTGGGAGGCAGTTTACATCCAAACAGCAGCTCTGGGAGGCTATTCTGACATCCTGCAAACAAATTCAAGCAGAAACTGTCCAAAAGATCACAAGTTCAATGGATGCAAGACTTGTGAAGATGCGATCAAATAAGGGGTCCTATGTTAAAATGTAACATGACCTGTTAAACTGTTTAAAAAGTTAAAATGTTGTTAAAAGTTGGATTGAAATAGCTTTTGAATTCAGTAAATATGCTGCAAACACAACAAATGACAATTTTCAGTTCTTTACAACCTATAAAGTGTTTTGAAAATTACTGTGCGTAATAATTTGGAACAGTGCATTGTAAGTTTTTTATGTTTAAAAAAAATACTATTATCATTAGGTTTGCTCAATAAAATGTGAATTGTACTCTTAATAGTTGATAACATGAGAATTATGCTGACTCTTATTTACATCAATTATTTAGGTAAATGATAAAAATATAATTTGCATAATAATTAGGAACAGGGTGTATATATATATATATATATATATATATATATATATTTATTTATTATTAGGCATGTTGTGTGAATAGGAACATAACAAACATATAGTTGGGGGTTTGTCAAATTTACAAAAAGGAGCAAAGTTCCAAAACAGCAGGTTCTACAGATAGTCTGGGCATTATGACAATTAAAAAATACCTTTATTGAATATTATTTAAAATTAACACATGTTTAAGTGTTTATCCTAGTAAATTACCAGACAAAAAGGTCATAACCTCCAACTGAATTCACTAAAAGGACTAGATAATGTTGTCAAATACAAAGTGTAGGGGGTTTTCTCAAATTTGCAAAGGTAGAAATACCTTTCAAATTTTGTGTGGCACTATTACTCATGTTTTTAAAGCTGTGAAGGCCAACGACCTAAGACCTAGCTGTAACAGAAAGATGAAACAAATGTAGCCATAAGCACATGTAGCCAGTTGGATAAAATGTTGGCTCACCTGCTTTACTATGTGTTAAGGTATTCATTTTTGATGAACTGACAGCAGACTTTAAAAATATAAAAAATCAGACATGCATCATTTTTTTTTGTTAAACACAGCGTACAGGCCATGCATTCAACTTCCTGTTCTAGGATAACAACACACACTGTGCTGTATCTATAAAGGAGCAGTGTTGTCATCCTATGCTGATTTGGACCACAAAACTCCCACTCCCCTCATTTCCACATTTCCATTACACAGGGAGCAGGGGTTGTGTAGCTCAGTCAGAAGATAGCTTGCAAAGCTGACAATTGTTTGAGATTTAATTTCAGTATGCAGGAAGTTAAAGGGATAATGGAATTTTACAGTTGCAAGAAAAAGTATGTGAACCCCTTGGGATTACGTGGAGTTTTGCATGAATTGGGCATAAAATGTGGTCTGAACGTCATCTAAGTCACAACAATAGAAGAACACAGTCTGCTGAACATAATACTACACAAACATTAGAAGTTGCCATGGTTTAATTGCACATAACATGTAAACATTCACAGTGCAGGGAGGAAAAAGTATGTGAACCTTTGGACTTAACTGGTTGACCCTTCTTTGGCAGCAATAACCTCAACCAAACGTTTCCTGTAGTTGCAGATCAGACCGGCACAATGATCTGGAGTAATTTTGGACCACTCTTCTTCACAAAACTGTTTCAGTGTAGCAATATTCTTGGGATGTCTGGTGTGAATCGCTCTCTCAAGGTCATGCCACAGCATTTCAATCGGGTTGAGGTCAGGACTCTGACTGGGCCACTCCAGAAGGCGTATTCTGTGCTGTTGCAGCCATTGTTTTGTAGAATTACTTGTATGCTTTGGGTCATTGTCCTGTTGCATCACCCATCCTCTGTGGAGCTTCAGTTGGCGGACAGATGGCCGTACGTTTTCCTGCAAAATGTCTTGATAAACTCTGGAATTCATTTTCCCATCGATGACAACAATCCGTCCAGGCCCTGAGGCAGCAAAGCAGCCCCAAACCATGATGCTCCCTCCACCATGTTTTAAAGTGGGGATGAGGTTTTGATGTTGGTGTGCTGTGCCTTTTTTTCTCCACACATAGTGTTGTGTGTTCTTCCCAAACAACTCAATCTTGGTTTCATCTGTCCACAGTATATTTTGCCAGTAGTGCTGTGGAACATCCAGGTGCTCTTTTGCAAACTTCAAACGTGCTGCAATATTCTTTTTGGACAGCAATGGCTTCCTCCGTGGTGTCCTCCCATGTACTCCATTCTTGTTTAATGTTTTCCTTATTGTAGAGGTGTCAACAAAAATGTTAGCATGTGCCAGAGATTTCTGTAGGTCTTTAGCTGACACTCTGGGATTCTTCTTTACCTCATGCAGCATTCTGCGCTGTGCTCTTGCAGTCATTTTTACAGGACGACCACGCCTAGGGAGAGTAGTAACAGTGCTAAACTTTCTCCATTTGTAGATAGTCTGTCTTACCATGGACACATGAACATCAGGGCTTTTGGAGATACTTATGTAACCCTTTCCAGCTTCATGCAAGTCAACAATTCTTGATCGTAGGTCTCCTAAGAGCTCTTTTCTGCGAGGCATGGTTCACATCAGACAGTGCTTCTTGAAACCAGTAAACCCAAAACAGGTGTGTGTTTTTTAAGGGCAGGACAGCTGTCAGCAACACATCCAATATCATCACACTGATTGGAGTCAAGGTTGGCTCACTCCTGGCTCCAATTAGCTCTGGGAGAAGTCATTAAGCTAGGGTCTCACATACTTTTTCCTCCCTGCACTGTGAATGTTTACATGTTATGTGCAATTAAACCATGGCAACATCTAATGTTTGTGTAGTATTATGTTCAGCAGACTATGTTCTTCTATTGTTGTGACTTAGATGACGTTCAGAGCACATGTTATGCCCAATTCATGCAAAACTCCACGTAATCCCAAGGGGTTCACATACTTTTTCTTGCAACTGTATATGTTTTCAATATTTGCATAAAACGTACCTCTGTTAGAAAAAGAAAATGAATGCAGCCACCAAATCTAAGGGTTGGTAAACTGCTATAGGTTACATTTTTGTTCTTGGATATCAATATGCTTATATACTTATTATAATCCAGTTATCTTTTGATTAAAACATGTTAAATTTGTTAGAAACACATTTAGCATACCCAAATTGCCTTTATTTTAGCTTTGTAATACCATGTAAAGCAGCACTCTTGAGCTTGTGAGCCTCTTCTATTGTGCTATTTGCTTCTTAGTTGTCTAATGCTGGGGCAGGGCTTGGAGTATGCTTTGGAAGGTGCACTTTCAAGGGATGTCATTATGATCCTTTTATTGCTTACTTTCCACTGACCTGTCAGATGAGTGATATGCATTTGTTTGTTGTGGGTCAGTGACTCAGTAAGTACTGAAGAAAAAGACAGTCCTGGAGTCTGCACCTATAACAGCAGGTACGCAGAATATATAAAAAAAATTAAAAAAAAGGTTGCAATATTCGCTTTCAGTTCTTTCTGACTCTACTCTTGGTGCTTGTAGTGCAGAACTCATTAAGACTTATAACAAAACTCCCGCACATTGGTTTCTCTCACTGATGAATCAGCTAACACAGTAGATGAGGTCCCCAAGGAGGTCTGCTGGTAGATGGCTTCCAATGTGGAGAATAGCAGTTCATTAACCTGCCTAAAAAATGTTGATACAATGAATAACAGAAACACTCCACTAGAGGTATAAAGGTATATCCGATGATTAATTCATATTAGCTTGTATTTGTAGGTATTTTTTTCCACCCGTAAAGTTTGGATACGCTAACAATACACTATAAATAATCACCAAAGTCTTTTTTAAATCAACTGTTCCACAAACACGAACGAGTGCAGATCTCAAGAGCGCACATTTCACAACAGAGCTAAAATAAAAAAAAAAAAAACTCCAGTGCCAAAACAGGGTAAGAAACAAAAAAGGCACCTGGAAGGAGTCAGGATTACAAAATAATTCTTTGCCAGAAGCATTTAATGCCAAGTTTCTTAAAACATTCTCTTTAATTAGTGTCATTTGTAGTAAGCCAGTATGTTCAATTTGTTCACAGTTTGTGCATTGTTACATTCTTCTTATTCTGGCACACAGCACAGTAAAACCTTCAAACTACATAGCATAGAATATCCTTGTCCTTCAATTACGTGTAGTACTATGATAGATTATGCTGGCTATTAAGGGAAGCAGGAAAATGGAGAGTTAAGTGACTCAGCCCTGGAGCCTGCAACTTTAACAACAGGTAATCAGTGGCAGCTCCCATACATCTCATCACCGTATTCAATTGAAGTCAACACGGTGTAATTTAAAAATGTAATATGTAAATATTTCAAAACATAAATCTTTTTGCAAACTGTGCTTAAAGTGATACTAAAGGTTTAATGTTTTTTTAAAAAGAATGCTATACTTATTGGCTCTGTGCAGTGCTTTCTCACAGAGCAGCCCAGAACCTCATCTCAGGTCACCCCCCCCAGCGCTCTGGGCAGCCAGCCTCCCCCCCCCCTTAGGTGCCTCCAGAGCAAGCCGCTTGCTTTGGGGGCACTCATGTGTGCTCCCCCCTGAGCCCCGCTATGTGTGTGTATCCATAAGACACACAGAATGTAGCTCGGCCTCACCCCTGCTCCCTCCTTATTGGCTGTGATTGACAGCAGTGGGAGCCAATGGCTCCCGCTGCTCTCTCTGAGCCAATGAGGTGGCAGAAAGTCTAGACAGCAGTCGCTCTCATGCACATCGATGGATCGAGATGGGGCTCTGGTAGGTATTATGGGGACTTTGGGGGAGCTGCATACTGAAGGTTGTTTACCTTCATTCATAGAAAGGTAAAAAAAAAAAAAAACTTCAGGCTTTACAACTAGGTTAAAGCCCAACTCCAGGCACAATACAAAACGCGTCAGTGTGTAGCCTTCCTGTGACGTCACTACTCATGCTGATGCACGTGTCCGGATCACGTGATCGCACTATTACCATCTTGAATGCGGGCTGGCTGGTGAGACACAGGATGCAGAGACTGGAGCTCTGATATAACCAAACGCCTTGTTTTTATTTGCTCATTGTGAGTGTGATTTTAAGGGGGGGTTTGTTTGGCAATAAATTTGTTGGATGATATTGCACTATGGCGAGTATTTTCTTTACCCACATGTGCTAATCTGGATATGAGAGGATCTTTTCTGGAGTATGTTTGGTGATATGCTGGATACACAGTAGTATGCTGAGTAATTACCAACACATGAGGATTGTCCTTTGAAGTCTGTTTGGCGAATGCTGGATATATACTGACATGCTGGTTAATTACTAGCACATGGTGAGTGTGCATTTTGGTGGGGTGTTTTTGAGCACTGAATACCACATTGCTTATGAAGGAGGATCTCATTACTTCATTTACTGAGGATCATGTTTATATGGACTTTTCTGAATGGACTATATTGAGATTCCCTATTTATTGATTTTTTGTTAGCACTATTAATAGGCACTTATTTGGTGGTGGTTATATTTAGTTGTGTGATTTGGTTTGCGCTATTATTTGTGATTTGTATATTTTTCACATTTTCCTATGCTGTATATGCAACCTTCTGCCATTTAGGCCTCATTCATATGGATGCATAGACCCAAACAGACCATTCCTAAACACACAGTGGTGCTGTGCTCAGAAAAGTTGGGCTTTAAAACTGAAGAAGCTATAAAAGACAAATTAATGCAGCTCTGTATTAATATGTCATTCTTTTTTTTTTTTAATGCAAGCAGTGTACCTGAATTTGACCTCATTTCAGCCTCTTGCAATTCCTTGTACAGCAGAGGACCTTCTGGGAGAGGGTGAAAAAGCACAAGAAGCCAGTCAGTTGTGCTGCTCATGTACTATGTGGAACATGCTGATAGGAAGAAAGAGCAGAGATTTTCTCACCAGTCTAGTGCTTCTTCTTTCAATACCCAGTCACTGGGTGGGGAAGGGACCAAAACAATGAATCTTAACTAGACCAAAGCAAAATGATGACAATAAAAATAAATATCAAATCAAGCAAAAGATATCTGCACAGTGTTAGCCAACAGTAAGCTCTGGCTCATACTAAATAATGAGACTTTGAAATCATGCTACTTCACTTTAAGTAGCGCGATTTCAAAGAAGCAGATCAGTGGGATTTGTACCCTTGATTTCACATCAGCATGCAACTTCAATTAACAGAAGTCAATGCAAGTCGCTATGAAATCAGAAACAAGTAGTGCAGGAATTATTTTTGAAATCTCGCTACTTCAAATCGCACCAATTAAGGCAGTACCATAGAAATACATTAGATGCGACCTCAGGTGCGATTTGTAAAATGTATATCGCACCTGAAGTCACACTGGTGTGAACCAGGGCTAAAATTTCTGTGTGCAATAGGGTCCCTAAATCAGGAAACTTGGTTCCCTCTTTGCAGCTGACATAATGAGTTCTACTACATAGCTGTCAGTCAGGAGAAAAAATGTAAACAAACACCCTATTGACTATTGGTTCACATTCCAGTACTGCTGCCATGATACTTTTGAAGCCAGCAGCAAGAGAGTTAACACAGTTATGTACTCTTTAAAAATAAATAACGTGTTGCATGCAATTAACCTTTGTAATGTCCTGTACAGAGACACTAGAATGGGAAGCTCCAGTAGCCAGTCAGACTTGCTGAAAGAAGGAGAAAAAAAAGACTCTACTTCTGCTCCTTTAATCATCCAGTCACGGGCTGGGAACTAGCTGTATTACCTAATTGCAATAAAGTAAGGTTGCCAAGTTGGCTTTGCTGCCTACCAGGGCAGTGTAAATCTCAGGACTGGGTAGAAAGATCAACTTCAGTACATAAACCAATTCAGACTTAAAGTGGAACTTCACTCTCTAAATCAACATGGACTATCCTTATGCTGCTAGCATTAGTAAATCGATAGGAAAGTATATCCTATTGACTAGTTTTAAACTCTTGTTTACATTTCTCCAGTTACTTCCTGGTTTTCTTGCCTAGGCAAATGATGTTATACATCCCAGCAGTCTCCAGGAGGGGGGAGGGGCGGTTCCCAGCTCAGCCCATGCCTGAGCTAAGAGCAAATGGATTCCAGGAAGTAAATAACATCACCTGCCCCTACTTAAGATGGCCACTGTCAGAAATGCCACAGGTGTTTTTTAAAAAGTATTTCTCAGCAAAATAAAACATGGATTCATGAAAGGATGGCTGAGTTTGCTTTGAATATTAATGCTTTGAATAATAAAAATTTATTATATAGCGTTTTTAGTTTGTGATGCCCAGATGCAGTGCAGTTCCACTTTAAAGACACAAATTAGTGGGCAAAAACATAGAATTAAGTTTTTCAGTGATATTTTGTGTCTGAAAAAAATTAAATATTAGGCATTTTAAATGTAAAGAGACTTGCAGTAGTTTTATAGTACTTCCATAGAAAGTTTCCTCTTTGGAGACACAAATTACACACCAAGCAATCTGAATCATTTTGAATAATTCATAGCAAAGATTTATAGATCATCAAATGTCTATTTTAAATGTCCTCAGAAAATAGCCAAGTATTTTACCAATCAATGACCCATGGTCAATCTAAAGGAAACCTAGGGTCACAGCATACATTTTCATTTTATAACATCAGCATTGAAATAATAATAAAAACAACAGTTTCAGGCATATTTGACAATCCTATAGAAGCTTACATGAAAAATCTCCTTTCATATTACATCCTTTACATATTACTGCCTGTCTGATGGTCATCTCTTTCTACAACTTCCTGGATTCCCAGCATGATTCTCCTCTGCCCATTACACATATAGATTTCCGTTCAAAAATTATCATTTTTGTTCAATTTTCTAATCATTAGTGAGGTCAAATCGACTTTCGTTTTTGACCACAGTGACAAGATGAGTGGGATGGAAATTTTTTTCTTGAATTAACACATTTTTGGACAGTATATGTAATTTTCCTTCAGAAATTACATTCATTTTAAAATCAAATGTTAAAAGCAAGTGTAATTTAAACATTTATTAAATCGAATGTACAAAGTATTTTCATACGAATGTTTGTACGAATATTCTCATTTGCAAATCTATCAATGTGAGGCCAGCATAAGTTTACAAACTGCAATATCATTATGATTAATGGGAGTGGCTGGAAATAATATAAATTCAATGTGCAAATTAATATATGATTTTATATTTTGAACATAGATACACTTTAAAACTGTGAAACATAAAGACCATGCTGTTTTGGAAACAGAAAACAAGGTGTTTAGAGGTAATGGCTATTTCTAACAATATCCACAAGTTAAAGTAAATCTGTCTGAAACAAAGACTGATGCAAAGTGAGAAAATGATACATGAATACATAAGGGATGTTCCTTTCAACCAACAAGAAAATGCATACCAATCAGTATATTAACAGATAGGCAGCTAAAGTTATATGAAAATGTCAGCTTTTCTGTTTAGGTCCAGCTCACCCCACACTGCTGTATTGTTTATGTAATGTGATGTGATGTGCAGTCTCACTGACCTGTCAAGAGGTGCAAGGCAAAAGGACCAATGTCAATCTTTCGGGAAAGTTCAAATTTGCATACGGTTTCAGTCTCCTAAATAATATACTATATACAGTGCCTTGAAAAAGTATTCATACCCCTTGACATTTTCTACATTTTGTCATGTTACAACCAAAAACATAAATGTATTTTATTGGGATTTTCTGTGATAGACCAACACAAAGTGGCACATAATTGTGAAGTGGAAGGAAAATGATAAATGGTTTTCAAAATTTTTTACAAATAAATATCTGAAAAGTGTGTCCTGCATTTGTATTCAGCGCCCGAGTCAATATTTTGGAGAACCACCTTTCACTTTAATTACAGCTGCAAGTATTTTGGGGATGTCTCAACCAGCTTTACATATCTAGAGAGTGAACGTTTTGCCCATTCTTCTTTGTATAATAGCTCAAGTTCTGTCAGATTGGATGGAGAGTGTCTGTGAACAACAATTTTCAAGTCTTGCCACAGATTCTCAACTGGATTTAGGTCTGGACTTTGACCGGGCCATTCTAACACATTAATATGCTTTGATCTAAGCCAGTGGTCTTCAAACTGCGGCATGAGGGCTGGATGTGGCCCTTGGGCATTATTCCCTCACTGTCAGCAACAGTGGGGTATAGTTACTGTCACTAACACAAACAATGGTCACAATTCACAATTATGTTCCACTTTGTGTTGGTCTATCACAGAAAATCCCAATAAAATACATTTACGTTTTTGGCTGTAACATGACAAAATGTGGAAAGTATGGATACTTTTTCAAGGCTTTTCGTGTGAGTGTGTGTGTATATATATATATATATATATTTTTTTTTTTTTTTTTAAAACAGGTAGTGCTTTCATTTAGTAGAAAATTTGGAAACACATAATTAGCAAAAAAAAAACTGGGGAAGAATTACATTTTTCCCGAAACAGCATTTGACAGCAGTCTGCTAATTAAAATGATATCCCATTAGTTTGAAACTTATGTAATGTAGCAAGAGTGAGCATATGTGGTTTACTTTAGGGGAGCTTTATTCCCCTTTGGAGGCTACATTGTGACTCACACCAGGAAGAAAAAAAATAGTTTGCATAACAGTACCATAAAACATCAAGCAGGGTCAACGAGGGCACAATTAAGACAATGGTGGCTTTTCAACAGGTCTGTGATTGCTAAAAAATTTTTATGCAATTGCATTTACTTAAAGTGTTACTAAACCCAGGACCCTCCATTCTCTATATCTAGTCTCCCACAGTACACAGAACTTGGAAGTGCAATTACTTTAGTAAATATAAACTGCTAAATACTTCTTCTCATCAGCAGTTAGCGCAGTTTTGTTACTTCAGCAGAGCCCTGGTTAAAGCTTGTAGGAGGAGTTTTCTATCTGCTCTAGGAATATGCAAAACCCCTGACCCTCTGTCTTGATAGTGCTGATTGCCCCTGTTCTGATCACATGCACTCTTCCAAGAAAAACAAAAAAACAAAAAAGACCTCTCTAGCACTACACACTAAACTGAGCATGTGCATGTGACTACGGGTTCAGTCTGTTTTATCAGGTGAACATTTGAAAAAGAGGAGGGGCAGAGAAAACAGGACCAAAGGGCCTTTTTACACAATGCAGAGGATTAACCACTTAGGTTCCACAGTGAGCAAAACAAGCATGCTTTACTGCGTTCAGAGGCTGATTTTACTGTTCTGGGTTTGGTAACACTTTAAGTGAGCATTTGGTGCCTACACAAATGTGATCCAGATAATTCAATGTGATTGTTGCAACCTCGAAATTGATCTGTGGTTTTTAATCATTCTAAAATATATATGATCAGTGAAGATCAGAACCAGTCTCCCCCCACCCCTCCCCCTTCTCCCATGAAGCTGTGCCACAGCAGATCACTTGTAATAGTGATCTATTGCCGGCTCCAACAGATGACTTTAGCATTGATCTACTGCTGTATGGAAAGGAAGACAGCTCTGCCTGAGCCCTCGTACAGACAAGAGGTGCTGTGATGTCACTTGTGAAGCTAAAATGATCAGCTGACAATTCCCACAGTAGCCACGTATACCAGTAGCTAGACATAAACAGTGCTGGCAGTACAGGGGTTAAAGGAGCATGTAGCATACAATAAAGCTTAACAGTAATTAAGGCAACCAACAAGAATACAAAAAAACATGAAAGCACACCCTGTACCGGTGACATAATTTACAATTCAAAAAACAGCATACATAAAATAACACGCAACAGTGTTATATATCTGGCAATCACCAATGCATCAATCTAGATAGCTGCACCACAGTATGTTATAAGGGGTGCAAAACCTATTATGTTAGGGATACGTATTTCTATTATCATGATATTTGTTAGTTCCTCATTTTCTCGTATATTATTGCAATGCAGATATCTACATTGATGTGCTGGTGGCTGCCAGGAGTAACACTGCAGCTTGTTTTGCATATATTTTCCAAACACTGCCATGTTTTCCAACTATGGGACATATTTAGCAATGCACAAACACAGAGCAGGCTCCTGTAGTGTCAACCCTATCCTCCTTAGAGACACAACACACCAGAAGCCCATGCAATGCCTTTATAAGGCAGCTGAAGACTTCCAATGTTCGTCTGTACCAAAATAACAAAGGCAACAATGACAGCCACTTTAATCTATTGGAAATGTTGCATTACAATACTTTTAGGCAGGGTGGCTAAAATCAATGATTTTTTTAAAAAAATCAAAAACAATCGGATTTTATTTAAATCGGATTTTTTTGAATAAAATGCTTTTTGAGGAAAATATATTACCATCCAAAGGTTATTCCATCATGAAATAAAGATTTGTTTTTTAATTATGTAGAATAAGGCTGTATATATTTAATTTTTTTGGTAAATAAATTCCATGAATCCATTCACAATGTCATGCTCTTTCAGAGGTTTTTGTAAGATTATTGGGCAGTTTCTCTGCCTACAAGATATTATCACAGATGCTTGGTTTACTTTTGCAGTTCTCAAAACTGAATTTGACTCAGCGGACATCACATGCCTCTTCTTCACAGCAAAAATGTTATAACATGAACAGAGTTAAGAAAAAGACCTTAATCCTAACTTCTACAAACCTATGAATACAGAATCAACCCCTTCAGTGCTAAGTTTCAAGAAGTTCAGTGAATAGAATAGAAACAATATTTTTCTGATTGTTTGGAGTGGAATAGATCTGCACAAGAAGAAAGTGAAACTAAGTGTGAGGAGGAAGGGGCTGACAGTCTAAGTTTCTTAAAATATATATATTTTGTTTAGCCAAATTAGTTAACAAACATGGATGTTTGTTTAAGCAAATAACATATGCTGGAATGTTATTGTTTCAGTTGAATAAATCTATTTAAATTGTTATTATTAAGGTAATGATTATTTTTCTCCTTCCTAAGTACAACAGAAAAGTTGTCCAAATATGAATGATTAACCTATTAAACTGGGGATAAAAAAACTAATATGAAAAGTTGTTATTCTAAAAATCTTCATCTACAGTACTTGCATATTAAAGTTATACCAGCAAGAATTAGTCTTTAAGTAGAAAACTACGATTTAAATCAAGCCTTACTGACTAGTGATTTAAATCGTGATTTATATCAGTTTGATTTAAATCAAATCCACCCTGCTTTTAGGTCACAAATATGTAAATTATATGATTTCTATTGTCAGTTACTTGGGTGCAATATGAGTGAATATGTGTTCAAAACAAGCACACAGACCTAATATTTTTTTAAATTTTCTTCAAGTCATTTTTGAAGGAAAGGCCATATCCCTAAATTACTTCATGCGAAGATGACATGCTTTAAAGCTCTCTGTACCACCTATATTACTAAACCTAATTTGAACCAAACTGCTTATCTTCTCAAATCATTTAGAATTTGTTTGGCAAGTAATTAGCAACCAGGGAGTCTAGACTGCTAGCTACTCAACATTCCTGATTGGAGACCCACTGTTCTACAGATAATTAAATTTGCTTCACTATTGGCCATGCCATTGATAGGAGGCTTTGTCAGTAAAAGCATCAAGTTGAATGACCATGTACTCCACTGAGGTCAATGACACCAACACTAGCTACAGCGAGATGACAGCTTCCATTGCAGGGAACTAAATAACCTTCGCATCATGACTGAGAAACAATATGGGATATGTATAGACATCTTAGACTTTTTAAAGCGGTAGTAAACGGTACAAAAAAATAATAATACATATATATATACACATATATACACACGCACACACACATATATATATATATATATATATATATATACACCTTCCCACCTGCAAGGTAATGTCATAATGTGCTAGCATGTATTGCATATTGGCACATTATGAGACTTACCTTAAAATGAAGTCCTCCAGCAGCACTCTGTCACTGCTGACAGGACTTACATCTTCACCTCGTCTTTCTTCTAGATTTGCAGGGTCGTGATGACATCACTCCAGCACAAGAGCCATGGCCATGGAACAGCGATATGAAGGGACAGCATGCCTTCCCTTCAGAGCATGGTGAGCATGCAGCACTGATATCACTGGCTGCAGATGTAGTGAACATCTCCTAAACAGTGCACGCTTAGGAAATATTCCATGTACCTACAGGTAAGATTTATTATATCAAAATTAACCATATAACCATAAAGCGGGGGTCACTAACCAGTAGATCGTGATCTACCAGTAGATCTCAGCCAGGTGACTGGTAGATCACGGTCAGGGCTTGCTAACCAGTCATCCCAGAGCAGCAGAGTGCAATGCAGAGGTAACTATTTGCAAAGTTGGAACTGTAGTAAGGTGCAAGGGCTGCGTAAGTAATGTCTACTCTAGTGCTGGCTCCTATACCCGGTCAAGGATGGTGGGTGTACCATCTGCCGAGCATGACCCATTCAAGTGAATGAGGCCGCTAGTGTGTTGTTTTCTCACCTCCTGATGTAATGCCTTGGACCCTGCGAAAGCATGCAGCAGAGGGCACTTGCAGAGTGGCCCCATATACTTGAATGAATCACGACTGACAGGCAGCAGTCCAGTGTATACCATGTGTATATCTTTGGTATGTGTATACCTTTGGCTGCTGCCTTAGCAGCTAAAGAGGGTATGGATTGGGGGTGGGGGCGTAAAACCATGACTAAACTGCAGGGTTTTACCACCCCCCAACTTTCCATGTGAACAAGCCCTAGGAGTGTCTTTGCAGGATGCAACCAAGGGCTCATTCACAAGTGAAGCAAACACTACTGCACCTCTGCAAACTGATTCAAGTGTGTTTGACAGGTGGTGAAGAGACGATATGTTGCCTCAACACCTGATTTAAACCCATGATTTCTGTGCAATGCACACGATTGTGACACATTAGTATGGCAATTAGCGGTTTAAATTGTGTGTGAGTAGGTGACACTGGCAGACACTGTGCCCAGTGATCTTTGGCTTCTCCCATGTTGTTTAGGTAGATCTCTGCCTCTTTAAGGTTGCCTACCCCTGCCATAAAGCAATTTGTATAAAGAATACATATAAATGCATATACTGTAAAAAAAAAAAAAAAATATTCATGTGCAAAGGCAATTCATAGGAATTCATAAGCAAAATTTCATAGTGCAAAAACATAAAAGAATTCATATAAGTTTCAGTTCATATACCGGTAAATTCCATACACCACCAATCCATATAAAAGTTCAAATGAATTCCTCAAATACACAGTAATAAAATAATAGTGAACTCCTTCAGCTTTAAACTTGGGCTCCAAGTTCTACAATACGCTTCAAGATTTGTGCTCCAGCTGCTGCAATACACTTGCCCAGTGTGACTCCACCACCACTATTACACACTTCTTACTGGAATTAATAACTTCCAGCTCATAAGAGGTTAACACAGCATGAGAAACAAACACTGCTAGTTCTCAGGAGTAATCCTCTTGGTGGTGCTCACACCTGCTTTACACTTCCAAAGCTGACCATCAAAAGGTGCACGTCACACAAATAAATATCTCAAATATAAATGTTCTCCATGGCCTAGTATTGTTTAACTTGCAGGATTTATTTAAAACATTTTGTAAACTGTTGGCACTATATAAATATTGTATTATGATAATAAAAATAATAATAATAAAACAATAAAACATAGGCAACATCAAAACTGTAAACCAGCATCGCCGCCCAGCCGTTATGTGCATGGTGACGTCAGAAACAAGCCCCGCCCAGCGTGTTTAGTGATAGGTCACGTCTTCAGGGTACAGAAAGCCAATCGTGATTGGTGAAAGCCTTTATATGATGCTGCTACTGGCAGAAGCATGAGTCATCCAAAAGCAGTATATAATGCTCTGCTACATTAAAAAGAAAGACGCAAAGGAGTCTGCCTTCAATATTCATAAGGAGATCACTATGGTGGACGCCTTTGTGACACAATTTTGCAAAACGTGGAGAAAAAAAAACATTAACAGATATCAAAATTTATAGAACTTTATGTCAACATTGGAGCAATGGTAGGAACAATGGTCCAAGGCAAAGGCAAAATTTAAGGTTAAGGCTGACAAAATGACTTCTTGGGGTTCATTTATTATGCTTTCTTAATTAACAGCAAAAGGTTTAATCTATAATTTTCCTATTATTTTTCAATACAGGTTTAAGTCTTGATGTTTGCTTTGAAGAAGCATGGACAGCGCCTCTTTTAAAGTGACCTTGTCATAAGGTATAAGGGCTGCCATTGCTGGCCACCTTCAACAAAATGCTTGTGTATGTAATCAAAACATTTTAGCTACACACTCAAAACAAATATGCTGAAAATGAGTGTCAAAATGTTTTCAGAATTCCATTTCTTTAATCCTGTTCCAGGTCAGTGATTCAAGAAGCATTGAAGCCAATATATCAGAATGACAGGAAGACATCTACTATACAGGAAGAATGGTCCGCAACAACAGCCTCCATAAATGTCTTTTTCGTAAAGGTAATGGAAATGTGTTTGTTTTTTAAATAACAAATATGCTATACTTACCATTGCACAGGGCAGCCCTGATCCTCCTCTTTTGGAGTCCCTGTCTTGGTTACTCCTGCCTTCTGGGTGCCCCCAGCAAGCTGCTAGCTAGGGGAGCACTTGTGCAGGCTCAAATCTGAGCCACAATGTGTGCGTCTACTGATACACGCAGTGCAGCTCAGCCCAGCCCTTTGGATTTGATTGACAGCAGCAGAAACCAATGGCTGTCGATGCTCTCACTGAGTCCAGTGAGGAGGGAGGGAGCAGTGACATTGCTCTCAGGCACATTGCTAGATCAAGATCGGGCTCAGGTTAGTATTGGGGGTGGGGGGGGCTACACCGAAAAGGTTTTTTTACTTTAATGCAAATTATAGTCCACCTCTCAAAAATCATGTGAAGGGTATAGTGACCTATATGGCTGGAATGGTGAGGCAAACCTCACATTCACAAAGAAAGTGTGAAGCATAATTACACTATATTGCCAAAAGTATTGGGACGCCCCTCCAAATTAATGGATTCAGGTGTTCCAATCACCTCCATAGCCACATGTGATTAAAATCGAGCACCTAGGCATGCAGACTGCTTCTGCAAACATTTGTGAAAGAATGGGTCATTCTCAGGAGCTCAGTGAATTCAAGCATGGTACTGTGATAGGTTGCCACCTGTGCAGTAAGTCTATCAGTGAAATTTCCTGGCTACTAAATATTCCACGGTCAACTGTTAGTGGTATTATAACAAAGTGGAAGCAACTGGGAACAACAGCAACTCAGCCACCAAGTGGTAGGTCACATAAAATGACAGGTCAGCGTATGCAGAAGCGCACAGTGCACAGAAGTCACCAAATGTCTGTAGAGTCAATAGTTAAACACCTTAAAACTTTGTGTGGCCTTCAGATTAGCACAACAGTGTATAGAGAGCTTCATGGAATGGGTTAGCAATGGCCAGGCAGCTGCATCCAAGCTTTACATCACCAAGTGCAATGAAAAGCATCGGATGCAGTGGTGTAAAGCACGCCACCACTGGACTCTAGAGCAGTGTTCTCTGGAGTGACCAATCATGCTTCTCTGTCTGGAAATCCAATGGATGTGTCTGGGTTTGGTGGTTGCCAGAAGACCGGTACTAGTCTGACTGCATTGTGCCAAGTGTAAAGTTTGGTGAAGGGGGATTATGGTGTGGCGTTTTTTTCCCAGGGGTTGGGCTTGGCCCTTTAGTTCCAGTGAAGGGAACTCTTAAGGCGTCAGCATACCAAGACATTTTGGACAATTTCATGCTCCCAACTTTGTGTTCCAACATGACTGCGCACCAGTGCACAAATCAAGATCCATAAGGACATGGATGAGTGCGTTTGGGGTGGAGGAACTTGACTGACCTGCACAGAGTCCTGACCTCAACCCCATAGAGCACTTTTGGGATAAACTGGAGTGGAGATTGCAAGCCAGGCCTTCTCGTCTGACATCAGTGCCTGACCTCACAAATGCACTTCTGGAAGAATGGTCAAACATTCCCATAGACACACTCCTAAACCTTGAGGACAGCCTTCCCAGAAGAGTTGAAGCTGTTATAGCTGCAAAGGGTGGGCCAACTCAATATTGAACCCTACAGACTAAGACTGGGATGCCATTAAAGTTCATGTGTGTGTAAAGGCAGACGGCCCAATACTTTTGGCAATACAGTGTATTTACTTTGTACCAGACAAAAGCACATATCTCTCACTAATTTTGAAGCAGTTAAACTTAGACTTTAACTTAGACTTTAGACTTTAACTTTGTTAACATAGATTTGCCTACTACTAGAGTCTTCATTGCAAAGATCAATAAAGAATCTGCACATTTGCTGACATATGCTCTTTGAATACCCAGTGGAGGTACTTTCCTTGAAAAAAAAAATCGAATTTTTTGGGAGTCCATCGAGGGACACAGGAATTCAGATACAGTCGAGCTTTACTGCTGCCCTTAGGAGACCATAAGCCAACCTCTAGTATCCTGTACTCAGCATGCCTCAGTTTTGTGGTTAAGGAGTACTAAGGGCATGAACAAAAAACACAGAGGGGTGAGACTTGTGACCCTCAATGGACTTCGAGAAATGAATTTTACAGTAAGTACAAATGTCCTATTTTCTTTCTCATCAATCAAGGGGCAAAAGAATTTAGATATAGTCAGGGTGTCCAAAAACAGTCCAACTGAGGGTTGACAGTAGGTCCTGGGTATAGAGGTACTCCAGTGAATGAAATGCTCAAAGAACAGGAAGAAAAGACTTGCCCCAGTCACTTGAAGAGGATGAAGGATTGCAGCGAGGACTACCTCATGCACAGGGACAAGAACCAGGTCAGAACCCCAATTGCAACTACAGAAAGTAAAAGAATGCTGGAACCCAGTGTGGCCTTATCCAGCTAGATCATACAGGAGTTCCATCAGGAAGGACCTAACTACAAGGATCCATACTGGTGGCTCTCTATGTACAGGAGGCACAGCTCACCTTCCTTCTGAAGCCACCAACCACACACATTCTGGCAAGCATCTGAGCCCAAACGCCACCGGCATAAATGCTACTCTTACAGGCTGGGGTTAGTTTATAAGCAATAAACATATGAACATCAAAACACGTTTATTAATTATACAAAGATTTTTTTTTTAAATTACAGAAATAAGTTTTTTTTTTAAATAGGCCACCATTACTATAATGAAGAGCACTAGCAAAGAATATATATAATCCTCATGGTCACTATTATACTATATTTAGTAATAAATAGCGGAATCGGTTTTTATTATTATTTTACCACTTTACTGGTCTAATTATTATTTTACCACTTTACTGTCTAATGTCCCTGTTTTAAAAGGTTCATTCATTTAGGAGTCAAGTACACTGACTGTAGCTATTATAGTACATATGTATATAGAAAAAGTGCAGCACTAAAAATATTCGGACAGATTTTTGGTAGCAATGTTCATAAATAGGTAATCAGTCCACAATGTAAGAGCTCAAGGTGATATATAAATCCCACGGTCGTGGTTCGAATAAAACTCGGTGAGGGGCAGGTTATGTGCACACCCCTTCTGAAGACGTACTAGTGTACGAAACGCGTCTTGGAGGAGCCTGCAAGCTTTGAGGTCACGCCACCGGGTCACAGAGAACCAGTGGCCACATTTGATCAGCAGCTGGTTAGTGCTCATAACAACTTGTTTGCTGCAATATTCCTGCCTACTGCTTTGATACAGCCTTTGGCACATGTTCAGCATTTACATGTATGAGGATTTCTATATATGTTTGCTGCTGCATAACTTCCTTCATTAAATTTTTCTGACAATACTACACTATGGGTATTTCCATTTGTTGCTCTGCTTTGAGCATTTAATCCCCCAGAGCTCCCCCTGGTGACTATTCCATGGTACTGAAGAGGCTGCACCCGTGTCCTTAAAGTGGACCTCCGTTTTTGAGAACATCTACCTAGACGATGCCCATCCACCCTAGGCTGGCTCCAGTTGCATCCTGAAAAGGACCCCCTGGCAGACCTCCATTTTGCTGATACATTGCACATTTTCTTTGCGCTTCCGGTGAGTGCGCATTTTATACATACCCTGCCCCTCACCGAGTTTTATTCGAACCACGACCGTGGGATTAATATATCACCTTGAGCTCTTACATTGTGGACTCATTACCTATTTATGAACATTGCTACCAAAAATCTGTCCGAATATTTTTAGCACTGCACTTTTTCTATATACATGTCTCTTGAAACGTTTATGGTTTCCTTTACTGTGCTTAGCTGCTTTTATGAATATATTGTGAGCGCTCACTGAGTTTTTCTATTTTCATTATAGTACATATAACAATATTTACTTTTTTCAGTGTGGTAGGTTACCTTATCAAAGACAGATGGCCTGGACTTTTACATTACATACTATTTATATACTATTAAGAAAACAATTAAAATCAGTAAGTAGGAATGTATTCAAATATGAAAACAAAATGATAATGCATGTTTAGTTGCACCAGACCTTGTGGCCATCAACTCAGCTGCATGCTAAATTTTACAGCTTAACAGTCAGAGCAAAAGGTGGCTAAAGGAAAAGTTTGAACGCCAAAGGCTGCAAAAGCAGTCAGCGTAATTGTGCATCCCTGGGGCATATTTTGTTCTTTGCTGATCTCCACAAAAGAAGCAATGTCAGGAAATTACAGTCTTAGGTGACTGTCATTATATTAACAGAAAAGTCATGAATCAGCTGCCACCACAATGATGTTACTATGTGTTACATTACTCGGATGAGGACTGCTGAATGTCCATCAAGTAATGAAATTTCAATGGCAACATCTGAAGAGCACCACTGGGACATTCTCAAGCCAAAATGTTAATATATATAATGATGCATGTTACTCCGTGGGGGGCCTGCAAGCACAACATGCTACTTGAGAACAACAAACAATATGAAACAATGGGCTTTTTGCTAGTCAAAATAAAATAATATTTTCAATTAAACTGAAAATTAGTCCCGAGCATGTTTAATCAAAATCTAATAATGATACTTATGCCAAAATACAGAAAAGGAAACAAATTTGTGAGACACCACAACCCCTCTCTAAGCTTATTAAATAATTTTCAGTATCTTGTGCATCCATAATCAACTTACAAATTTAATAACAAAATAGGTACATTAAGCTGCCGGTCACATGGGGTGCAACTTGGCAAGCAATTTGCATGCCCTGCGACTTGCAAATTGTATGCCAAGTCGCACCCCATTGTCTGCTATTAGAGCGGTCATATCAGTGTGGTTCCGACTTGGTCACAGCCGCCCCAATTTCTAAAGTAGTACATGTACTACTTTTGTTGCGGTGTGCATAGACATCTGTATCAGATGTCTTGCAAATCGCAACTGAAATCGGCAGGTCACCCGATTTTGAAATCATGCAACTTCACTGTAAGTCGCACGATTTCAAAATTGGCTTTGATGTGACCGGGGGCTAAGTAACCAAACAACAGAGGATAGTTCATCCAGATCTGTTGAAATAAAATCTTTGCTGTCTGCAAATTTCACCTGGAGAGGATTTTCATTTCAACAGATTTTCTAACAAACTCTTGTCATAAAGTGCACCTGCTAGGGTGTGCTGTTGCTGTAATCATATGATGGAGAAATGCATCACCAGCATACAATTAGCCATGCAACAAATGAGCCAAAAGAAAATCAAGGATGGTAATGTCTGATCTGTGTCCAGCATCGCCTTTGGTATATTTGCTACACATCTGAAGGTATGCTGGTTGCCACGTTCCATATGTTCCATTATAAGTACCGTATTTGCCGGCGTATAAGACGACTTTTTGACCCTTGAAAATCTTCTCAAAAGTCGGGGGTCGTCTTATACGCCGGTACACATGTTAGGGGGGCTGCGGCATTAAGTACAGGGGTTTGCAGGGGCTGATGTCTCTTACCTGGATCCAGTCCCACGACGATCCGGTCCAGGAAGCGCGGCGTCTCCTTCAGTTCGGCCACTGGATGTTCGTGCGGCTGCTTGGCTCCGCCTCCTCACCGGTGATTGGCCGCCAGAACTGTAGCTCAGGAAAGGCACACAGGCGGCCAATCACCGGCGAGGGGGCGGAGCCGAGCGGCGAGGGGGCGGAGCCGAGCGGCCCCGCGAAAATTGAGTGCCGGAGCAGCAGGTAAGTGTTCTGTGTAGAGGTGCTGCTGCAACCACATATGCTGGCTGCAGCAGCACCATACGAGAACAGGGTCAGCAAGTCTCAGTGGGAGGAATAGTGCCCCATCATTGGTGTCACTGATACCAATGATGGGGCACTATTCCTCCCACTGATACCAACGATGGGGCACTATTCCTCCCACTGACACCAACGATGGGGCAATATTCCTCCCCCCCACTGACACCAACGATGGGGCACTATTCCCCCCCCCCACTGACACCAACGATGGGGCACTATTCCACCCCCCACTGACACCAATGATGGGGCACAATTCCACCCCTCACTGACACCAATGATGGGACACCATTCCTCCCACTGACACCAATGATGGGGCACTATTCCTGCCACTGATACCAATGATGGGGCACCATTCCTGCCACTGATACCAATGATGGGGCACTTATTCCCCCCACTGATACCAATGATGGGGCACTATTCCTCCCACTGACACCAATGATGGGGCACTATTCCTCCCACTGATACCAATGATGGGGCACTATTCCTCCCACTGGTGTGCATTGGAAGAGGGGTAGTCTTATACGGCGAGTATAGCCCAAACACTACATTTTAGCAGGAAAAGTAGGGGGGTCGTCTTATACGCCCAGTCGTCTTATACGCCGGCAAATACGGTAGGTTAAAAATAAGCCACTCACATGGAAGCCCTATCTCTCAATCTTGGTTTCAACATTTTTGGTTCCAGGAAAGCAAAACATACTCAGCAACTGCGGCCAATTCAATATTGCAAAAATCCCTCTGCTGTATCAATATTTTTACACTATTGTTGAGAATTAATAATTACAATACCTCTTGCTGTAAGAATAGCATCCAGTTTTTTTTTAAAATATTCTAATGATTGCCATTTTAATTGATTATGGTTTTTGAATACCATTTACACCGATTAGCCGCCTTTTAAATTGGTGGGCAAATAGTCTCATGAGCAATGAGAAATACAATTCTGTCCTATAGTTTCATGTTTAAATGTCTGAATAATGACATGCAGAACAATTAGGTAGTAAATCCTTTGTTTTTTCTCTTTTATTATAACCTACCACTTTCTTCCCTGTCGGAAACCTAATTTGTGGGTGTTCCTATTGCTGCTGACAGTTCCTTTCATGTGTTCCACTGGGAAACAAGTCCTGCCAAGCCCCCTCCCACTGCATTCCTATTGCAGAGCTTAGACCAAGCTCATATTCTTCTGCCCCCTCTACTTTGACACAACCCATGGGTAGCACAGTGGCTAAATGGTTAGCACTTCTGCCTGGCAGTACTAAGGTTGTTGGTTTGAATCCCAGCCACGGCAACACCTGCCTGGAGTTTGCATATTCTCCCTGTGCCTGCATGGGGATCCTGTCTAAATTGGGCCAAGTATGTGTATGTATGTGAGTTAGGGACCTTAGATTGTGTGCCCCTTGAGGGTTAGGGACTGATGTGAATGTACAATATATATATATATATATATATATATATATATATATATATATATATATATATATATATATATATATATACATACAGTTGCAAGAAAAAGTATGTGAACCCCTTGGGATTATGTGGAGTTTTGCATGAATTGGGCATAAAATGTGCTCTGAACATCATCTAAGTCACAACAATAGAAGAACACAGTCTGCTGAACATAATACTACACAAACATTAGATGTTGCCATGGTTTAATTGCACATAACATGTAAACATTCACAGTGCAGGGAGGATAAAGTATGTGAGGCCCTAGCTTAATGACTTCTCCCAGAGCTAATTGGAGCCAGGAGTGAGCCAACCTTGACTCCAATCAGTGTGATGATATTGGATGTGTTGCTGACAGCTTTCCTGCCCTTAAAAAACACACACCTGTTTTGGCTTTACTGGTTTCAAGAAGCACTGTCTGATGTGAACCATGCCTCGCAGAAAAGAGCTCTCAGAAGACCTACCATCAAGAATTGTTGACTTGCATGAAGCTGGAAAAGGTTACAAAAGTATCTCCAAAAGCCTTGATGTTCATGTGTCCACGGTAAGACAGACTGTCTACAAATGGAGAAAGTTTAGCACTGTTGCTACTCTCCCTAGGCGTGGTCGTCCTGTAAAAATGACTGCAAGAGCACAGCGCAGAATGCTGCATGAGGTAAAGAAGAATCCCAGAGTGTCAGCTAAAGACCTACAGAAATCTCTGGCACATGCTAACATTTTTGTTGACACATCTACAATAAGGAAAACATTAACCTCCCTGGCGGTATGATCATGTCAGGAATTTTGTGCTGAAAGCGGTACCATTTTTTTGCATGGAAATATGTAGTTTTTAATTGTAGGCTGTAATTTTTAGGAATAACTCACTGAAATCTATCCGAAAAAGAGTCTATTAAACATTCCGGATATGATAAAACTTGAAACACGAAATCATAAATTATAATTTAATAAATAATCATAAAAAATAATAATATAATAATAATAAATTTAATTCAATAATATAATCAAACCAAAAACACTGAAATTTGAAATACAGAGGCAAATTCGCACATCGCTGAGCAAAGTCGCAAAATTGTTTTCAGTGTCTGATGACGAATTTCCCCACAAATCATTATCACTCAATTCTGCAAGTGGTTCTGATTTACTATCGCTGTTCTAAAACCGCTTTTGACGTAAAGGGACGCTTTTTGGCCGCCATGGACTTTTCTAAGTTTCCAGGCAGAAAGAACAGTCAAAATGCAGGCAGGGCACAGGACAAAGCAGTGGGGACAAAATGTATGTGAAATGCAGTGAAAAAGCAATGACAGCAAAAATGTCATTTTTTAAAAATTTCAAATTTCCCGCCGGTTCCGCCGCCCGAACGTTCCGACGTCACGGGGACCGGAACACGGAAGCCAGATGCCGGCATCCGCCGGAGGAGATGGACGGGGACGCTGCAGGGGACCCATCGTGGGAGCGAAGGACAAGGTAAGTGCTGCAGGGACCCCCAGAGAACGCTGCATGGTAAGCCCGAGTGTAGCTCGGGGTTACCGTTCTTGGTATAGAAATTCTACCCCGAGCTACACTCGGGAAAACCGCCAAGGAGGTTAAACAAGAATGGAGTACATGGGAGGACACCACGGAGGAAGCCATTGCTGTCCAAAAAGAATATTGCAACACGTTTGAAGTTTGCAAAAAAGCACCTGGATGTTCCACAGCACTACTGGCAAAATATACTGTGGACAGATGAAACCAAGATTGAGTTGTTTGGGAAGAACACACAACACTATGTGTGGAGAAAAAAAGGCACAGCACACCAACATCAAAACCTCATCCCCACTGTAAAACATGGCGGAGGGAGCATCATGGTTTGGGGCTGCTTTGCTGCCTCAGGGCCTGGACGGATTGTTGTCATTGATGGGAAAATGAATTCCAGAGTTTATCAAGACATTTTGCAGGAAAACGTACGACCATCTGTCCGCCAACTGAAGCTCCGCAGAGGATGGGTGATGCAACAGGACAATGACCCAAAGCATACAAGTAATTCAACAAAACAATGGCTGCAACAGCACAGAATACGCCTTCTGGAGTGGCCCAGTCAGAGTCCTGACCTCAACACGATTGAAATGCTGTGGCATGACCTTAAGAGAGCGATTCACACCAGACATCCCAAGAATATTGCTACACTGAAACAGTTTTGTGAAGAGGAGTGGTCCACAATTACTCCAGATCGTTGTGCAGGTCTGATCTGCAACTACAGGAAATGTTTGGTTGAGGTTATTGCTGCCAAAAGGAGGGTCAACCAGTTATTAAGTCCAAAGGTTCACATACTTTTTCCTCCCTGCACTGTGAATGTTTACATGTTATGTGCAATTAAACCATGGCAACATCTAATGTTTGTGTAGTATGTTCAGCAGACTGTGTTTTTCTATTGTTGTGACTTAGATGACGTTCAGAGCACATTTTATGCCCAATTCATGCAAAACTCCACGTAAATTCAAGGGGTTCACATACTTTTTCTTGCAACTGTATATATATATATATATATATATGTAAAGTGCTGCGTAAATTGATAGTGCTATATTCTCTTGCATTCTTGTTGTGATGCTCAAAACTGGGCTCATTTACTTCTGTGAGCGCCCCCCCATCCATTTTGTCGAGCTCAGACTTGCTCCCTTTTGCTGTGACCCCCAAGTCCCCCCCTCCCGCAATGTTCACAGTTCAGTCCAGAAGTTGCACTAGGGTGCAGCTTTGGTTCATGTTAGAAAATGGGAATCTAATTATTCAAAGACAGCAAAGGAAAGTGCTTTCAAAAGAGCACAAAAGGAAAAGCAGATTATTTTTTTTCTATAATCCATTACGTTATCCCAAGAAAAAAACGTGAAACAAAAAGAATTAACACATCACAGATATTTCCGTTAACACTACAGTGGCCACTGGCTAAACCAGAGTCTCCAGGAAAATATTCTGGCTTTCATATGACTTGTAGTGTCCAGGAACAAATACTCAAGTGGAAACTATTGCCCAGCTAATTTTTTTTGTTTTTTAAGTACTTGGCAAAATAAAGAGATTGAAAAACTACAAAGTATAAGGTAGAGCAACACGTAATGTAGTAACCAAGTAGAATATCATAGGAAAGAATTAGAAGGATTTCCTAATCCAGCTCTCAGCTATGTCATGCATATTTGTACAAACTGTTTATGCTTGCCCAACATTATCAAATGTGTCAAAGTTAATCACACCGTTTGTAAAATGTGCTTTCAGCAAAGTAGGAGACTGACCACAGCCATTAACTAAAAGAAGAATCCTGCAGATCTTTTTCAGATTGCTACAAAACACATTTTGTAGAGTGAAATGGCTCTAATAATTATGTGTATTCAGAAATGAACTGACAGTAAGACAACTCTGGTAACTGCTATATGGATTGTCTGAGTGTATCTGTGGACCTACTTAAATGCCTGTGAGCAGCTCAGCAACAATAGGTAATGTTTCAAACATTCATTCTAGCACTTTTATATGATTTGTTCAAACTTCATTATTTAATTTTAAGCCCTGGTTCATGCCAGTGCGACTTGTCAAGCGATTTGACTGTTCCAAATCGCATGACAAGTTGCACTCTATTGTCGTTAATGGAAGCATTAGAATTTTTTTAGACTTTGAAAATAGTTCCTGCACTATTTTTGGTGAGTTCAGGTAGGACTTGCATAGACATCTGTGCATGAACTCGCACAGATTTCAGGCAAGTTGCACCTGAAACTGCACTGACCTGCGCCTTCAAGTGAAGTAGCGCGTATTCAAAGTTGCATTCAGTGTGAACCATGGCTAAAAGTGATGCTTACTTAAAAACACTTGCACCATTATGCTTAGTAAACATTGACTACATGGCTATACAGTGTCTGCACATACATACATTATGTCCTTTATAACCAGTCACCATTTGTGATATTACCTGTTCAGGTGATCATCTACTTCAATGGAGATAAATCATTCTGGTTGACCACTCAGCTGCAAATTTAGATCTTTATGTGGTCCCTAATTGTTGTATTGTTACCGTTTTGTTCTACAAACTGTAATAATGAATTTCAACAGAATGTATTGTAACCTTGACATCATCCAGACAGCTTACTATATGCACCAATAATCAAAACCACTATCAAGTCCAAAGTAACTGGCTGGCTATACACTTAGTTTTGTTTTCTTTTAGCCGGCCAAGCAAGGTGTATAAAGGCATCCCTCCCCTTCCCTATCAGAATGCACTGCGGCTGTAGATCAAGATTTTTCCCTTTGAAAAAACAATCAACTTCTGTCAGAGCCACACACTGCTCAAAATTTGCCCAGTCTTGCTAAACTGGCTGAATTTCCATCAATGTCAGACTAAATTAACTTTGTGGATAGAACCATCACGCTATAGAAGAGACTATAGTAAGGCTCTAATTAGGGATGCATGGATACCAAGTATTCTCACAAGTACTCGTGAAAATGCTTGCGATACCTGAAACTGATACTTTGCGGTGCAATTTGTGTCCGTACATTTTGTATTGATGCAAATCGCACTGCAAAGAATAGCATGTGATATCTACCCAAATCGCATGCTGTTTCTCCACTGCTCCTGTGTGAATCCAGGCTTGTAATAGCCTGAGTTCACAGAAAAGGGGCTGTCACAGAATAATAGCCTGAGTTCACAGAAAAGGGGCTGTCACAGAATAATAGCCTGAGTTCACAGAAAAGGGGCTGTCACAGAATAATAGCCTGAGTTCACAGAAAAGGGGCTGTCACAGAAGGGAAAGCTGAGGATTTCAAATCCCCGCGGCTTTCTCTTCTCTTGGTGAAGAGATGACAGTATGGGCTAGATGGATTTTGATCGGTCAGCAGATTTCTCTCCTCTCCTTACAGGGATGACCGTACAGGCTAGACGGCTTCTGATTGGACAGCACCCTGATGGTGCTCACCAATCAAAAGCCGTTTATAGCCCATAGTATCTTCTCTGCACTAAGATGAGAAAAAGCCGCGGGGATTTCAAATCCCCAGCTTTTCCTTCTGTGACAGAATGGGTTTGGTGCAGGGAGGTTCCTCACTCCGCTTCTGTGTGAGACTATGACAAGCCTGGGTTCACGCAGGAGCAGTGGGAAAAATTCATACAATTTGGACAGGAATCGCATTCCTGTTCAAATTGCATGCTATTCTTTGTGGTGCAATTTGAGTCTATACATTTTGTTTTGGCACAAATCGTGCCGCAAAGTATCGGTACTCAGTATCGGCAAGTTCTTGACCAAACGTATCAGTACTCGCCAATCAAAAAAGGGTGTTGGTGCATCCCTAGCTCCAACCACAGGAACACACGTCTGCTGCTGTGAAGCTAGCCTGTGCTGTACATTTGAAACAATGATGTTACAAGTTATTAAAAATGCAAACTTTCGGGATGCTTTAGATCCCTTCTTCAGGGTTTAAGCATTGAAACCTTCTGCATATTTCTTTTGCAAAAGCATTTTAAGTTCTAAAGAACCTAATACAAGTAGTGAACAAAACAAGAGCAGTATGTGAAAGTTACAGTGCTCCAGGGAACACTTTCACATAACATTCAAGTATTTTATTTAACAACCAGGCAACCTTCTCCATACAAAAAGGACAAAAAGATATATTACCTGCACTTCAGTTATCTGCATATCAGATTCTAGATCAAATTAATCAGGCCATGCTCTGATTTCATACAGACTGTAAAAATGCTGCGAGGCATATACCTTTTATTTAAACTAGATGTAACAGAATTTAGAATCAAAGCCAGCATTTCAGCAGAGCCACAGTATTCACAAGATATGTAACAGATTACTGTTATGTACATTTGAAACAATGATGTTACAAGTTATTAAAAATGCAAACTTTCGGGATGCTTTAGATCCCTTCTTCAGGGTTTAAGCATTGAAACCTTCTGCATATTTCTTTTGCAAAAGCATTTTAAGTTCTAAAGAACCTAATACAAGTAGTGAACAAAACAAGAGCAGTATGTGAAAGTTACAGTGCTCCAGGGAACACTTTCACATAACATTCAAGTATTTTATTTAACAACCAGGCAACCTTCTCCATACAAAAAGGACAAAAAGATATATTACCTGCACTTCAGTTATCTGCATATCAGATTCTAGATCAAATTAATCAGGCCATGCTCTGATTTCATACAGACTGTAAAAATGCTGCGAGGCATATACCTTTTATTTAAACTAGATGTAACAGAATTTAGAATCAAAGCCAGCATTTCAGCAGAGCCACAGTATTCACAAGATATGTAACAGATTACTGGGTCTTTGACCTTTGCAAAAATTACCTTCAATTACTCAGAATATTCTTGATTCAAGAAATGCCCAGCTTTGCAAGCAAATATAACATGGTCAACAAATTGGAAAAAAGTAAATATACAATACCTCTGATTTGGATGACATGTTGTCCTCCATATCTGTATCATTGGGATCCACAATATCTTCAAAAGGTGGTAATGAAACCTTCTTCTTGTCTATGACTTCACTTTCAATCTTTACCTTCCCAGTTTTAGGCTGAGCTTTGTCTTTCAAAGTTTTTTTTTCAGATGAGGATAATATTAGAAGTGAGGAATTGGGAAAACTTTTAAGAGATGAATCGGAGTTGCTTTTCCTTCGTTTCCTGGTCAGTGGATCTTCAGTGTCTATGTGAGATGGCCTTTTACTAGAGACCTTTTTTTCTTGTTGATGCCCACTTGATACTGTAAGAATGTTATTGTTCTCACACCTGGTTTCCTTTGTCATGGGTTTAGGTTCCTTAAAGGCCATTTTAGGGACAATTTTTTCATCTTTCAGTGGTTTGTTTTCTTTGGGTTTTTTGGAGGATTCTTTGGAAGATTTTGTATGATCCCTGGAAGGTTCTTTAAAGGCACTTCTATGCTCTTTTGAGTCTTTTGATGATTTCTCCTTATGTTCCTTTGAAGATTTATGTGGCTTTGATAAGCTAAGTGTGTTACTGCTACTGTTTACACTAACCAATTTATTTGGGTCCTGAAAAAAAGTCAAAACAAGCCATCACTTTTAGCACAATGAGTCAAAAATACAGGCTCAATTTACAAAACTTTAACACAAGGATTAGTATCTTTGTTTTAGCCATGTAAATATATATTTCACATTTTAAACTGGACTCCGCTAAAAATAATATCTTACATATTTGAAAATTATGATCCTTATCGTGGTGTGTTATTTTTTTAAAATGAGCCTTAAGTGTGTTGTTTTAGTTCTGAAGATTAACCAAGAAGAACAATATAAATGATATACAGTATATGATACTAGAACTTTCATGGCATTTTGCAATGGAGACTAAACCAAGATATGTACTACATAAATTACAGTTATGATGCCATCATATCAAGCAACAAAAATGTTTACCTTAGTGAAAACAAAATTAATTCATGCTCTATTTGAATGTCGGGATGAGCTCCGGTGTACATGATACTAGTCTGAACCCACCTGAGTTATCCTGCCAGGAACTTATCACTTCTGACCACAAATCATTAGCGGCCGAGGCATTACCTACCACAAATATAAAGGGGCATGTATACGCGCAGCTGTAGGGTAGGGATTGCCTTGGTTATTTACAATTGGCAATACACAGTGACTGATTCCTGGCAGAATAGCCAAGATGGGTTTGAACTAGTATCTGTCGGCACCTGAGCTCATCCCTGAAAGTCATGGACTGTGTAGCATAGGAACTTTAATGCCTTTTTGACACAACTCAAAACTGTCCAATAACTAAGATAACGGATAACCATGCTGAATACACAAAAACAAACTGTTCTGCCATAAATTATACAAAGATTGTAACATTTTTAAAACACATCCAGCTAGTGTGTCTGGTAAAATAGATGAAAACTGTCCATAGTCCTTTCACTTTACATTAAACTGATGCAACTGAAAGACCAAGACCTGTATCTTTCTTAGTGTTTCTTGACTGATTGTCTCTGCTATAATGAACTGAAAAAGTGGATAGCAAGGGAAGGTTTCCATTTTTATGAAGCTAAAAACATTTGTGCTGCAAATAGTCATTTGGGTTAATTGACAGGCGTCATGTGAATAGTAGGTGTCTCAGCATCTCAGTTTACCAAGTTTCCCATTCCCAGAGTACCTGTGCTGTGTTTGCATCACAGATGAGGCGGCTGCTGAGTCACGCCTGACAAGGAGAGCAGGGGGAGCTAAGCTGCTGTGGGAATATGGGGATTACTAGAAAACTCCAGTGTTGCAAACTGTGAGGATGAATTGCTCTACAATGGCTGCAGCTCCAGAGGTCAGTGAAGGCTTGTTGGAAGGCACATTTCCTGCTTGATAAGAATACTTGAATGGTTATGGCCCTGCCACAGGTTCACTTTAAGGATGCCAACGTGTATTAAGTTTACCTGTTCCTATACTGAGATTAGAATATTACCATTTAAATGGTAACTCAACTTTCGTTGGGAAAAAAATTGCAAATAAAAAAAAAAATTATATATATAGCATTTACAATTGCAACACAAGCCATATTGTAGCTGAATGTTATTAAAAATTACCTTTTCTTTTCAATCTGCAGCACTGTAATTTTCTGTAAAATGCAATGCAATATGGCTACCTGGAGGTGTTCTGTACACAGACTGTGTACAGAATGCCCTCCAAAAATGTCATTTCCCGCCTGTGTGATTGGCTCACTGATTTTCCCAGAAATCTGCACTAAGATACAAGTTAGATTTCAGGCATTTAGTGAGATACTTCCAATAGGAAATCACGTCTAAAGGGATGCAGACCCTGCAATCTTCCTCATTGAAGCCCTGCAAGTGTAGCAGCTGATTGATAATTATGAAACCACTCCCATTAAATTCACTTTCCGCATGGACACAGACAAACAGCTATTCCTTCAGAATAACATAAGGTAGGAATCTGAAACAAAGTTTTTTTTTAAATCCTTGCAATGTACATAGATCGCCCGGAGGGGAAGGTTTTTTCTCAACAAAAGTGGAGTTACTGTTTAACCACAAGCCTACAGGGCACTTATACCCCCTTCCTGCCCAGGCCAATTTCCAGCTTTCAGCGCTGTCGCACTTTGAATGACAATTGCGCTGTCATGCAACACTGTACCCATATGACATTTTTATCATTGTTTTGTGACAGATAGAGCTTTATTTTGGTGGTATTTAATCATCTTTGAGGTTTTTTTTTTCTTAAACCAAAAACCACTGAAAATTTTGAAAAAAAAATGTTTTTTCTTAGTTTTTGTTATAAAATTTTATAAATAAGTGATTTTTCTCCTTCACTGATGTGCGCTAATGAGGCTGCAGTGATGGGCACTGATAGGCTGCACTGATGGACACTGATAGGTGGCATTGATGGGCACTGATGAAGAGGCACTGGTAGGTGGCACTGATGGGCATTGACAGGCATCACTGATGGACACTGAAAGGCAGCACTGATACATGGCACTGATATATGGCACTGATAGGCGGCACTGAAAGGCGGCACTAATTGGTGGCACTGAAAGGCAGCTCGGATGGGCACTGATATGTGGCATTGATGTGCACTGGTATGTGGCATTGATGTGGCCCTGATGGGCACTGGCATGAGGCACTGATGGACACTGACAGGTAGCACTGCTGGGGCTACACTGATCATCAGTGCCCTGATGATCAGTGTACATGTCCGCTCCGCGGAAAGCCGATTACTGGCTCTCCTCTCCTCATGAGCTGTCAGCCTGACAGCTAGAGAAGAGAGAAATGCTGATAATTCCCGTTTACATGTGATCAGCTGTGATTGGACACAGATGATCACATGACCGAGCCGACATCTTCAGCTCTTTCCGTGATCGGTGATCCGCTGTGTCTGAGGGACACAGCGCACCGCAGATCGCCGCGCTCCCTAAGCCACGCATGCGTGGTGAGAATGGGAGGACGTCATATGACGTCCTCCCAGAACGAGAGAACCACCTTGCGTCTGTCATATTACTATATGGTGGGAGGGATGTGGTTGAAGACAAACCAAAAATAAACAATGCTTATCTCACCAGCAATCATAGGCAGGGTTTTCGCTATTTACCAATTTCTTCCAACCAGTTTCCAAAACAAAATTTAGAACTTGGTTAGAGATGGACTATATACTGGAGGCTACCTTTTACAATATATAAAACACAACAGTTGTGCTATCCCTTCAAAACCAATAATAAATCAGTGATTGTAGTGTTTTGGCACATCACACTGCTGATACGAACTGCCTGCTTTCACAAAAGAACTTTCATTCATATGATTTCACATTTAAAGGGATACAAACTTATTGTATAGCACTCATTTCAAATGCATTCTCACTTCATATTGTGTTGTTTTTTTTTTGTCTTGTATTCAGTAGTGTGCTGCTTTTCCACTTTCTTAATTTTTTCAAATGGAGCGCAAACTTTTTTTGGTTTTACGCCTTCACAATGGCTGTCATCAGAGGATGCTGCTGCAATAATGGTTATAAAAACCTATTAGGTAACAACAGTTATTACCACTCTTTATGCGGCTGCAGAATGGAGAAGTCTCTGCAACTCAAAAACTGTGGTTCTGCAATGGAGTGATCTCACTTCCTCACATATCTTGCAGGGAGGAAATTCAGCATTCTTTGAACCTGCATTTCCCTCTTTAATTTATACACAAAACCTAAAGGCGATTTTTTAACGCAATCTTATAAACACGTGTTACTTTTCCCAATAAAACTTAATTCTATGTACATTTTTCAGTTATCTTTGGCAGCCAAATGTCCCACACATTGTTCTCCCAATTTCATAATGCAACTCAAATGTTGAGCTATCAGAGTGGAGGGCCTGAATCACAAAAATATCCATCACTATAATCTCTAAAATCTATAAAGCTTATGCCTTTCACTTTAGAAATTCTACATTTAAACTGTTACTAAACTCGGGACCCTGAAATCATTATATCTGGTCTCCCATAGGACACAGAACATGGAAATGCAATTATTTTAGTAAATATAAACTGCTAAATATCTTTTCTCATCAGCAGTATATAGCAGTCTTGTGACTTCTATCAGTGCCCAGCAGAACACATGTTATAGCTTGTAGGAGGAGTTTCCTATCTGCTCTAGGACGATGCAGAACCCCTGACTTCTGTCTGGACAGTGCTGATCACATGCACTCTTCCAAAGAAAAAAAAACCTCTCCAGCAATACACACCAAACTGAGCAGGTGCAGCTTGCCCCCAAGGCTCTGATCTAGGTTGTATAAGGGGAGAATCAGAGAAGACAGGAACAAACAGCCTTTTTAAACAATGCAGAGGATTAACCCCTTAGGTTCCATAGTGGGTATAACCAGCATGCTTTACTGCATTTACAGACCGATTTTACTGTTGTGGGTTTAGTAACACTATGTACTTTTGTACGCAAAATAACCCTGTCAATTAGATATGTCACTAGTATAAAATCTTACTCTTATCATGGCCCTATGACACTCCAAGTACATGTGCACAAATATGAATTTATAATGCGAGTGTGGCCATTTCATATTTTTAGTGTTGCTTTTGTTGTCCTCAAAAAAGTCCTCATTTAAAACAATGTAGTAATTACACTGAAATATATGATTATTTCTAAATGAAAGATCAGACTAATTGTCCCTTCTCTTAGCCAATTCCCTGTTTGGTGGGCATTTTCACATCATAGCCTCTGAGGTAGGGTCACATCACAGCGTCTGAGGTAAGGCTAAATATTCAATGTTCACATAGAGCAGAACTAATGGCAATATCCCAAATATTGTGTAAGTATCACAGAAATGTTCCCAAATTGTTTGTATTATATAACAATCTTGCACCTGAATGTTCAACTTTAAAAATCACTAGCAATAGTGAAAGTAAAGAGCCAGTAGTGGTATCCAGCAGATAATGCAACTGTGCTTAAATCAACAGGTAATTCATTTTAACAAAATCTGGGTACAAGTCTAAATCGTATTGGCAGGTTAAGGCATCACAAAACAGAGTGTGACTGCTGTAACACGAGTATACAATTTTTTTATGCGTTTACTGCCACAATCCAGTTTAGAAAACATACACTGGGAGTTTAAAGAAAACCAATCTTTTTTCAGATCTGTTCCCTATAGAACAAAGTACATACTTTGTACCATGTTGCTAGGAGCTTTCTGACCATAGCTATGAAGTCCCACAAAAGCTAGAACCTACCCTCCCGCCATAGCGGATCCAACAAAAGCTAGGATGGAGATGGTTGCTACATAAGGGCAGTTTATCTCGAATGTGAGCACTTCCGACAAGTAATGGCGAGAGGAATGCAGAGGGAGGGTGACATACCAGCCTCTGCATTCCTCTTGCCACTGTCTGCTGACAGCAGAGACAAACTGCTGTTATGAAGCAGTCTCCTGTTGTCTGATCAGTCACAACATAAATTGAGGGGGGAGGGCAGAGTTCAGACCTCATCACTAGGATTAAGCTGGACATAGACAAGAAAGAAACTGAACAGATTACTCATCCACACATTCAAGGTGAATGGGGGAATCCTCTCCCGCGGGCAGAATACATTGATCAGCACTGCAGAGCTGATTGGCTGCAGAACTGATTGAAGCAAAATTTTCCATTAGACCCACTTGAGAGCAGCCGCGTCTTAGATCAACTGCTCTCAACTGGGAACAGCCATAGAGGGAAATTTGTCAGCTGCCTGCTGGACCACTTGAATTTTGATCCACCTACAACCAGCTTTAGAAAGCAACTAGCGACATGGGACAAAGAACTACATGTATTTATCCCATAGGAAACAGAGCACTAAAAAAAAATATATATATATATAATGATTGATCTCTAAGAATCCTGTATATTTGTTTTTAAAGAGTACACAGAATATGACATTATACAAAGGAATAATATTGGAAAAGAAGCCCACAGGGGGCGCAACCACCTAACGCATTATCCAAGGTTTATTTAAAACCTTTAGTTAAAAACAGAAAACATACTCACAAAATGAGGTGCAAAAAAAAGCCTATAAAGCCACTGGGATGGTCCAACGTAATGGCAGAGTGTCCGACTGGTGGTGAGGTCGGCCTGCTGACGTGCTTTGGGGATGTGTGCCCTTCCTCAGAGCTGGCATCAGAGGGCCGACCTCACCACCAGTCGGACACTCTGCCATCACGTTGGACCATCCCAGTGGCTTTGAAGGCTTTTTTTCTGCACCTCATTTTGTGAGTATGTTTTCTGTTTTTAACTACTTGCCTACCGGGCACTTTTACCCCCTTTCTGCCCAGGCAAATTTTCAGCTTTCAGCGCTGTCGCACTTTGAATGACAATTGTGCAGTCATGCAACACTGTAACCATAAGAAATTTTAAAAAATTTTTTCACAAATAGAGCTTTCTTTTAGTGGTATTTAATCGCCGCTGGGTGTTTTATTTTTTTGCGCCATAAACAGCGAAAGAGGAAAAAATTGAAAAAAAAAAGTTTTTCTTTGTATCTATTATATAATTTTGCAAACAGGTCTCCTTCACTGATATGCGTTGATGAGGTTGCACTGATAGGCAGCACTGATGTCCACTGATATGCAGCATTACTAGGCGGCACTGATAGGCGGCATTAATGAGCTGGCATTGATAGGTGGCACTGATGGACAGCACTGATGTGTGGCACTGCTAGGCACAGGTGGGTGGCACTGCTGAGTGGCACAAGTGGGTAGCACTGATAGGCACAGGTGGGTGGCACTGCTCAGTGGCACAGATGGGTGGCACTGCTCAGTGGCACTGCAGGGCACAGGTGGGTGGCACTGATCATCAGGGCACTGATCATCAGTGCCCTGATGATCAGTGCTGATCCCTTCACTGACAATCGCCAGTTCTCGGCAGTACTTTCCTCAGCTATGACAGCGTGAGGAAAGTGCACCCGATAACTGGCAACTGTATTTACCCAGGGATCGCTGTGTCATTGGACACAGCTGATCACGTGGAAAAAGGCCGCCGTGATTGGCCGTTTACCTACCCCGTGATCAGCTGTGTCTGTAGAACACAGCGATCACCGGCAGCGCCGGGTGCGTGCTGCTAGGGGCGCACAGGGGGGGCGTGTCCTGGAATGACGTTGATGGACGTCGTCCCAGGATTTCACAACCGCGCTGTAGCCGTCCTTCGGCTATAGCGCAGTTGGGAGCTGGTTAACATTTTATTTATTTATTTCAGGTACTTATATAGCGCCATCAATTTACGCAGCGCTTTACATATATATTGTACATTCAAATCAGTCCCTAACCCTCAAGGAGAGTACAATCTAAGGTCCCTAACTCACATTCATATACAAGGGCCAATTTTAGACAGGATCCAATTAACCTACCAGCATGTCTTTGGAGTGTGGGAGGAAACAGGAGTACCTGGAGGAAACCCATGCAGGCACAGGGAGAACATGCAAACTCCAGGCAGGTGGTGCCATGGCTGGGATTCGAACCAATGACCCTAGTACTGCCAGGCGGAAGTGCTAACCATTTAGCCACTGTGCTGCCCATATAAACCTTGGCTAATGCGCTAGGTGTTTGCGCCACCTGTGTGCTTCTTTTCCAGTTTTGGTTTTATTTTCCAGTCTGAGGAGGGCTGCATCACCAAGATTTTATTCCAAGGCCATCAATACATCTGATTCCCTGGTTTCTTCCTGGCATTGACCCCTTTGAGGCGCTGGAGAGTTAGTGCTTAAAGGAATATTATTGTATAGAAAAACTGATACAGCACTATTGATTGCCATACTTTTCACAATTACTGCATTTGGTAGATTTTTAGTTAGACATACTAATTGTTTGCATGCAACAAACAAAAGCAATGCATTTGTGCACACAAAGAAATGTTGTTGTGGTTAGTCCTAAATGCATTAAAGTCAGACAAAAGTGGTTCTTATTACTTATTTGAGTCTGACTCATAACCATAATGTTATGGCAAATCTACTTCAAAACACACAATTAATCAGCTAAGATCACTTTATTTTAAGCTCCACTATTAAACAACAAAATAAGGACAACTCTATAATCTTGTGTTCACCTATTTTATCTTAATGTTATACACTCCGCTGCTTCTGATAACTGAATTGGCAATGTGCACTAAAAACAGGTTAGGGGTAAGGATGAACTCGGAGTTCGAAAGTTCAGTTTGGTGAACTACCCAACAAAATGGCCATATTTGGCCAGCTCACCTTCACAAATTCCCTGCTGTGGTTTGTAAACACACCAGCTGCAATTCTTGGGTGATGTCACTGACCTAATATGGCCAATACTATCCTCCCAGGCTGAAAGCCTGGAAAAGGGTCTAGAGTAGGGGAAACACCAAATCTTTTTTTTTTTTTAAGGGACACAACACATTAAAAAAGAGAGAGAGAGAAGGGAAACATGGGCATACAAGACCACGTCTTTCAACAATGGGCACACACTCATTGCCTCTTTACTGGCCTCCAAGGCTACCGTATTTTCCGGCGTATAAGACGACTTTTTACCCCTTGAAAATCTTCTCAAAAGTCGGGGGTCGTCTTATACGCCGGTATACGGCATACTGACACTTTTTAGGGGGGCGGCACGGTGCCGCCGCCGCCCCCCCCCCTTCCAATGGAAGGGACACTAAGTACAGGGGTGGGCAGGGGCTGTTTCTTACCTGGCTCCGGTCCCAGGACGATCCGGTCCAGGAAGCGCGGCTGCTCCTTCAGTTCGGCCACTGAATGTTCACGCGGCTGCTCGGCTCCGCCTCCTCACCGGTGATTGGCCGCCAGAACTGTAGCTCAGGAAAGGCACACAGGCGGCCAATCACCAGCGAGGGGGCGGAGCCAAGCGGCCCCGTGAAAATCGAGCGCAGGAGCAGCAGGTAAGTGTTCAGTGTAGAGGTGCTGCTGCAACCACATATGCTGGCTGCAGCAGCACCATACTAGAACAGGGTGAGCAAGTGTAATTGGTGTCAGTGGGAGGAATAGTGCCCCATCATTGGTGTCACTGATACCAATGATGGAGCACTATTCCTCCCACTGACACCAACGATGGGGCACTATTCCTCCCCCCCACTGACACCAGCGATGGGGCACTATTCCCCCCCCCCCACTGACACCAATGATGGGGCACTATTCCAGCCCTCACTGACACCAATGATGGGACACCATTCCTCCCACTGACACCAATGTTGGGACACTATTCCTCCCACTGACACCAATGATGGGGCACTATTCCCCCCACTGATACCAATGATGGGGCACTATTCCTCCCACTGATACCAATGATGGGACACTATTCCTCCCACTGATACCAATGATGGGGCACTATTCCTCCCACTGATACCAATGATGGGGCACTATTCCTGCCACTGATACCAATGATGGGGCACCTATTCCCCCCACTGATACTAATGATGGGGCACTATTCCTGCCACTGATACCAATGATGGGGCACTATTCCTGCCACTGATACCAATGATGGGGCACCTATTCCCCCCACTGATACTAATGATGGGGCACTATTCCTGCCACTGATACCAATGATGGGGCACCTATTCCCCCCACTGATACTAATGATGGGGCACTATTCCTGCCACTAATGCCAATGATGGGGCACTATTCCTGCCACTAATACCAATGATGGGGCACTATTCCTCCCACTGACACCGATGATGGGGCACTATGGGGCACTCCCACTGGTGTGCATTGGAAGAGGGGTAGTCTTAAACGGCGAGTATAGCCCAAACACTACATTTTAGCAGGAAAAGTAGGGGGTCGTCTTATACGCCGGCAAATACGGTACATCCCCGGTTAAGGGTCTGGTATGAATTTGTCATCTTTGAAGCTGTAAATTGTACTGGTCTTGTTTGTCTCAGGGTAGGTTTGTGGCATATCAACATTTCACGATAAAAAAAATGAAAGAGTGATTGGAATGCCTATGACTCCTGGAAAACCTTCATCTTTGGCTTTTTCATTTTAGAGCTGAAATGCTAATTGCTATGAAAAAGCAAGCTTTTCTATCAATTTTCTAAGTCCTTTTTTACACTTGTGGTTGGGGAAGGCAGTAAGATCATATGGTTAAGCTGTGTTTTTAATGTTCCTGACCCCATAGGCTGCAAAGGCAGTAGAGAGAGTACACATGCCACAAGACTGCAGTACTGCCTGCCAAACATTCAACTGAAAGGGCTGCACCACAACCACCTGCACTGTCATGCAGGTTTTAGTGGTTAAATCAGATGATGAGGAGGTGACATTGCACATCCTCACTGCCTGTCAAATGCTCTATGAAAAGCAATCCACTGTGGATCAAACTTCAAAGGAAAACACCAGTGTAAACGAGCCTTAAATGAGCTTTAGCAGAAAGAAAATGTTGTTACTTTATATATTACTTCAAACACAGTTGCATGATTACCACCATCTATGAAAAAATATTAAAAGATTAATGCTATCTCTTTAGTTTGTCAAGTCAGGCGTATGTGCGAGCATGTGTATTTCTGTGGCATCATTTATAACTTCACTCACCTTGGATCCATGAGATGATTTGCTTTTCTTTACATCTGAGAATGATAGGGAATTACTGGGAAGGCTGGGAAGATGAAGACTGGTGCCTGAAGATGAACCCTCTGACATAACCATTATCTATTGCCAGAAATAAAAGAAAACACAAATATTAAATAAAGAACATTCATACACATGCACGAAAGATCAGTATGACCTACAACATCATTCTCAACAAATAAATTAACGTTATGTTTTAACTAATGTAAAAATTATAAAAATAGTGTTACTAAACAAAACTATGCATTGTGGCAAAAATCACATATAATTATAGAAAAACAGCAGATGCAGTGAACTGGCCCTTTACACCAGCAGATGCAGTGAACTGGCCCTTTACACCAGCAGATGCAGTGAACTGGCCCTTTACAGCAGCAGATACAGTGAACTGGCCCTTTGCACCAGCAGATGCAGTGAACTGGCCCTTTGCACCAGCAGATGCAGTGAACTGGCCCTTTACACCAGCAGATGCAGTGAACTTTCCAGATAGGAGAAAAGGCATTTTGCCTTGTCTTGCAGAGGGACTGCTATGGTCAAGGCTGCCCTGCCCAGTCCCACTGCACCTGATATGAGAAAGCTGTAATGCTTAAGTCAGTATAGCCTCAAAATTGTATGAATGTACATAAGCAATAATAAAATGTGCTACGTGTAAAATTATTCAAAACACTGACTAATCACCCCACAAATGTATAAATCACGTTAAGAAATTCCAAAATGTACAGTAGTTAATGTACTGCTTGTTAAAGTGAAACTTCACCCAAAAGGGGGAAACTTTACCCATCGTGCCCCCATCCCCCCTTCCCTGTGACAGGGGACCCTCTCTCCTACATTATGAAAACAGTGTGGCTGTGCGGGCACTGCCCACACAGCCACAGCATTCATTCACAGGAATCTGTGAATCTCTGAATGAGAAAACTACAAGTCCTGTCTGCCACCATGGTAGTTTGAATGCAAGCATACCTATTAGCAGTACTTTGCAGACTCTTGTTAGAAAAAAATAATAAATGCATATTTTTTAAACTGCGAACAAAAAATGTCCATTTATTATTTTTTATTGAACTGTGAATTTAGCCTTGCCCAAGTGAACCACCTACCTTGCCCTGTAGTTTTCTGACTACCACAAAATAAATTCAAAGCCATAGCACATTACATGCACCTATAGAGCCACGTATGGTTGCTATTAGTTACCGACTTTCATGCCACACCATATTGATGGGCAGTGACATCCCTGCCTACGCACCCCAGAACTGCTGGAGCTCCAGGACAAATTGTGGACCCATAATCAACAACATGCAAAATATGAGACTAGCTTTGTTATCTTTCCTCCATAACTTGCAATGATCAGGCTGATGTGACTACTATACACAGTACCCTAATCGTATGCATGCAGATGTTTATGACTGTCTTTCAATGTCTATGGTGACCATCAATTCCCTAAATGCTGGTCCTAATCATTTGTTCAGGGTACTGTAGGGTTAATCAAGCAGAAGGGAAAAAAAATAGCCAAATGGTTTCCACACTTCCTTCAAAGTTTTGGAATGTCTCTGTGCAAATGTTATGCAATGATTGACAGGAACAGGGAAATGGACAGTCTTAAGCTCCCCCCTTCAAAAAAAACCCTTAAAAAATTGCTTTCAAGTGCCAACACTTTCACTGCTGGTGAGCTTTGAAGCAGCTTAAATTACACTTACCACCTGTTGTACACCAATTTCTGTTAATCTGTCATGAAAACACATATTTCTGATTTGTTAAGAAAAAGAAACTTCTAAAACCAGTGTATGTTGTGCTGCCTTTGCAAGCAATGGATACAAATGCGGAAACATAATTCAGTAATTTAATACAGGAACAAGTATATCTGCTTTGCAAATTAGTTTATATAATAAAAAAAAAAAGTTACAAGTAACATTCCAAAGCAGGATGTAAAGCTTATCACATTTTTATTACTTTATGGTACTTCAGATTAAAGCTTTTCAACTGCCACCTGACTTCTACAAGTACTAGTATTTAAAAGGAATGTATAAATCGTTTGAACTTATTTATTTCTGCATTGTCTTTAAAATTTAAATTTTTTTTTGGTCAGGTAAAAATATTACATATTGTACATTACAGTGGTTATAAAGTCTAAACATTTTTTTCTTACCCTAATGCATTCCTTGCACTAAAAATGTTTAGGCATCAGGGAGCGCCATTGCCTCCCACTGCTGTCAATCAAAGCCAGTGATAAGGGGGCAGGGATAGGATCGAATTCTGCTGTTTGTGTCAATGGATGTGGACAGCAAGACTTGGAAGCAAGCCCGCCCATTTGCCCCCCCATAGAAAGAGAGGAGAAGCCAGGAGCACCGGCGGGGGACCTGAGAAGAGAGGGTTCCGGGCAAGTATAAACCTGTTTGTTATTTAAAAAGAAAAATGGAAAAAAAAATTCTGAATCTTTTTAATATTTGGTACTTTCAACCAGCAGGCGGCACTCTCTACCTCTTATTCACGTACCGTCTGTTATCTCTTCAAATCTGTTGAAAAAAAGTTTGTTGTTCACAAACCTCAATAGCTCAAGGCGAAAGTGGCACTTACTCTTCCACATAACACATTCCTTATTTAATAGCTGAGTCTAAAGCTTTAAAGTTTCATTTATACAAACAAAAGCTCAAGGCAGCCTATTAATGCTGCTCTGTCTTTTAAAGCCCATTTCTGGGAAAAACAAACATTCTCCCTTGCAGTGGGGTTGTGGGATGTCTAGGGTATCAGAAATAATGGTTTTACTTACCTTTTTCTTCCCCTACGTTCTTGGCAGCGGACTGTGCATCGCCTTCCTCACATTCAATGCAGGCTATGGACCTTGCACTATACTTTATGTCAAGGACCTGCAACAATTAGAGCTCGTGGGGGAGAAGAGGCTTCTGGGAAGGGCCTAGAAGCATGGAGGGAGCCTGGATCCACAGAATTCTACCCATGGATGCATAGTATTCTGGAAATTCGTTGTAATATATGAAATATTCATTTGCAAAGTTGTTTTATATAAGATAAATAACAGTATGACTGACAGTAGGCCAATAAAAACTGCTGGTTGTATTCAGAACATGAGCTACATTTGTTCCAGTTTCCAGCAGTTTGCTGAATATTTACTTTGTTTTGACTTAGTGAGAGAGCCGAGGGGGTTGTTTGGGTGGGCTTATTAGCCATTTACCCTTTAGAGCAGTTTTTTCATTTTTCACACACACATGGTAAGCATTACAGGCTATACAATTACTTACAAAGAGAATAGGATATATTTTTGGAAAGCAGGAACACTGAAGAATAAAACAATGCTAGATGCATTTTTTATATTTCACAATATTTGCGCAATTGTTTACCAAATCTACATTCTCAGGAAAAAACACTCTAAAATGAATTTTAGTGCGCACAAACACAATATAATCCCCATTGTTTGTACAAAATAAAAGAGGATATTGTGTCAAGTAAGTAGATACCAAAAATGTCAAGCCTCAAAAATGAGCGTGCCTGCAAAACCAGGAAAAACTTCCCAAAATGATCAAAAGCTGATGTTTTTAATGCCTTTACAGGTAATCAGTTTAGAGTAAACTGCAATTGAGGAACCTGGAATTATAGCTATCGCTCTGACTTTCAATGATACCTAACGTGTGACCTAATTGCCAATTACATACACGTACACACTGGATCAACATGTTTTGTGTTCATGTGTGGGTGGGGCAACGGGATGGGGCACTTATAATTTTTTACAATTATTTTAATTGATTCTTCTCTTACCGCTTTTATTTATTTTAGTTAACCACTTGCCCTCCAGAGGATTTACCCCCCTTCCTGACCAGGTAATTTTTTTGCGATACGGCGCTGCATTACTTTAACTGACAATTGAGCGTTCATGCAACGCTGTACATAAATGAAATGTATGTCTTTTTTTCCCAAAATAGAGATCTCTTTTGGTTGTATTTGATCACCTGTGTGGTTTTTTTTTTTGCACTATAAACAAAGAAAGACCAACCATTTTGGGGAAAAAATATATTTTTGACTTTTTGCTATAAAACATATCCAGCACAAAAAATTAAAAAAAATCTAATCTCATCATAAATTTAGGCCAAAATGTATTCTGCTACATGTCCTTGCTTAAACAAAATCCCAATACGTGTAAATTAATTGGTTTAGTGAAGGTTACAGTGTCTACAAATGGCGATATACTGGAATTTTTATTTGAATTTTTTTTATACTAGTAATAGCGGCGATCAGCGACTTATAGCAGGACTGCGGGAGGCATTCTGACACTGGGGAGAACTGACTACCTGACACTGACATCCCAATGACACTAATACAGAGAACAGCAGTAATAAAAAGCACTGACAATGTACTAATGACACTGGGCAGGAAGGAGTTAACATCTGGGGTGATCAAAGTGTTAACTGTGTGCTGTTTAACATAATGTGCTGTGTGTGTTTTACTAGGGAAACATGCTGCTGTGTATTTCTCTGCTGTACAGAGAAATACACAGCAGAATGTTCTTGCTGGCAGGAGAGAGACCAGTGTTGCTTACACAAAGGTCTCTCTCCTGTCAGTGTTACTTGGCAATCGCCAGGTGCCAGCGAGGAATCTCCGGCTAGGACCTGGTGATTGACATCTGTAGACGCCAATGGTGGCGTGCGCCCCCTACCCAGAAATGCAAATCATGTATACAGAAGTAATTTTGTGCAGCCCTGCCGCCCAGTAGCAGCAGTTCTGCTATAGGGCGACGGGAAAGCAGATAAAGTGGTTGTATAGGCTTTAGGTTTTTTTTTTACACCTTCATGCATTCTATGCATTAAGGTAAAAAATCTTCTGTGTGCAGCAGCTCCCCCAGCCCCCTTAATAATTACCTGAGCCCCATCGTGATCCAGCGATGTGTACAAGAGCCTTGGATCTCTGGGGACTCGCTCTTTTGATTGGCTGAGACATTGTCAATCACAGCCAGTGAACCAATGAAGAGAGAGGAGGGGAGGAGGGGAGGAGGGGCGGAGCAGAGCAGCAGCTCTGTGTGTGAATGGACACTCAAAGCAGTGGCTTAGGATTGAGCCTGCTTGGGTGCCCCTACAGCAAGATGCTTGCTCTGGGGGCACTTGGCAGGAGGGAGGGGCCAAGGGTGCTGGCATGGGACCCGAGAAGGATCAGGGTGCTCTGTGTAAAATCACTGCACAGAGCAGGTAAGTATGACATGTTTTTTTTTTAAATTGCCTATAATATCACTTTAACTTTATTGTGATCACATAGGAGCTAACAAGCCCCTGTGCGCTAGCACTGGCAGGTGACAGATTCTTTTTATGGAGACATCAGGGGTCTATTAGACCCACAATGTCTCACCTGCCCTCTGCCTCAGTAAGAGTGTACTTGATCAGCTGTGCATTCAGGATTTTGAAAGCTCTGAACCAGAAATGTTCAAAGGTGAGTGCTTCCAGTTCACACTCCTATAGAGGAGATCAGGGAAAGGAGGGTCGAAGATTTCCTCCCATTTGTCACCCAGACATTAGTTGTTGTGGTCCCAGGCTCCCAATGGAAACCAAACTTTTATTTCCAGTGAGCTAGGCCTTATGAACAGGGGTGGATTGGCCCAACAGCATCAAATCTTGGTGTTTTTGGGAGCCTGGGAGGCAGAGTCATCCAGCCACACTCAGTATTCTGTCAAAATCTATAACAGGCTAAAATACATGTACGGCTGAATGCTGTATCAAGCAGTACTTACATTTAGAGCCATACACATTCAGGTCTGTATGCCCCAATGCAGAATCCTGCATTTGGGCTACAGTTCCCTAAACAGATGTCGTCCTAATGCATGTAAGAGCAGTACAGCATCCAGACACTTGCAAATATTCAGGGCACCTTGCACATAGATCGCACAGCCCTGCAGCACTAAGCAATGTTCTACCATTAAAAATGAACATTCACAACAGTAACAGGTAGGGACTCAGTGGTGACTGTACTCCCTCCTTCCACTACCAAAATGCCTATAAACTGGGATTAGACTGGCCTAGAGCAACAGCTAGTATTAACATAAATAGGTGGAGCTTTTATTCCACAATGGGGCTACTAATAAGAATGGGACAACATGCTATATTCACAAGTTCCCCTGAGGGATTACATGAAAGTTTAAAAAAAAAAAATGTGAAGATCTTTAAAAAAAAAAATTAAAAATTGCTGCTTAGGTCCCTCTTACCTAGCTTTCTTCTATGTAATGTTAAAGAGGGGGCTGAGCAGGTATGTTAATAATTAACCCTTTCTGTACTGTGTTGGCAAATCACATTATCAGTTTTATACCAACTGCACACTGTCCTAACAAAAGGTTAAAGATCGCAAGGCTTGGATGGCACCTTGGATGTTAATGAACTTACAAAAATTGGCCCTAAATTTGAACCGCTAATTGCGCACTGCAAACTATTCTGAACAATTTCAAATGCCTATGGTGTCATATGTATAAACCTGCTCCAAAGAAGCAATAAGCATGGTTGCTTCAAGGGATAGTTCACCTTTAGCAAAAAGCTTCCAGTCCAGCCTATTTTTCGGTTTTCAGCGCTGTCACACTTTGGATGACATTTACTCAGCCAAACACTGCACCGAAATTAATTTTATATCATTTTTTTAGAAAGGAGAGATTTCTTTTGGTAGTATTTAACCACTACTGAGTTTTTTTTAGTGTTTTTCATTTTTGCCAAACTTTGAAAAAACATCTTTTTCTTAGCTTTTGTTACATAGTTTTAAAATAATATTTCTTCAGAAATTTAAGTCAAAATGTATTTGTGGAGTGCATGACTAATAGTTGTCCTGAGGACAGATTCTCCCACCTCAGCTGTGGATCTCTGCAGCTCCTCCAGAGTTACCATGGGCCTCTTGGCTGCGTCTCTTATTAATGCTCTACTTGCCCAGCCTGTCCGTTTCGGTGGATGGCCATGTCTTGGTAGGTTTGCAGTTGTGCCATACTCTTTCCATTTTCGGATGCTGGATTGAACAGTGCTTTGTGAGATGTTCAAAGCTTCGGATATTTTTTTTATAACCTAACCCTGCTTTAAACTTCTCCACAACGTTATCCCTGACCTGTCTGCTGTGTTCCTTGGCCTCCATGATGCTGTTTGTTCACTAATGTTCTCTAACAAACCGCTGAGGACTTCACAGAACAGCTGTATTCAGAGATTAAATTACAGACAGGAGGACTCTATTTACATATTGGGTGACTTCTGAGGGCAATTGGTTCTACAAGATTTTAGTTAGGGGTATCAGAGTAAAGGGGGCTGAATACAAATGCAGGACACACTTTTCAGAAATTTGTAAAAAAAAATTGAAAACCATTTATCATTTTCCTCCCACTTCACAATTATGTGCCACTTTGTGTTGGTCTATCACATAAAATCCCAATAAAATTCATTTACGTTTTTGGTTGTAACATGACTAAATGTGGAAAATTTCAAGGGGTATGAATACTTTTTCAAGGCACTGTACAATGCATGGCCAGCAGTTGTGAGAGCAGCAAACCAACCAACCAACCAGAGGTGTCCAAGAAGAAAAGCTTTGGGGGAATGTTCATAAACCTTGACTAAGAAATATTTGGGAGCAGACCATCTACTTAAAATGTTAGTTGCCTGTTTCTTATGCTGCCCATAATGTAGAATTTTCTTTTTGGAACATGCAGAGCAGGAAAAAAGAATAAAGTCTTAACTCCTACTTCTCATTCTTTTTAGAATAGATGACACAAAGTATTTAAATTGGAATATAAGCACTGCAGCCAGTCAACTAGCATTTGATTAATGGGAATTCAGCAATACCAGCCTGTTTCTTTCAAGGAAGATTTCCTTTAACAACATGCCTTTCAAGCCAAGCTACTAGGTGACCGCTGAACAAATATCAAAATAGAGTGAAATGAACGAGCGCAAATGAAGATGTTTGCTTGAAAAGAGTATATAAAATGTTATAAAGCCGCTAGCATGAAAGGTATACCTCAGCACCTCTGTAATAAATAAAAATCAAAACAATGCAGCGCTGAAATTAAAATTATGAAAATACCCATATACAGTGTATATTCATCAAACTTATCAGTTCATGGTAAAAATATATAAAAGTCCAATAATCAAAAAAGGCTCTAAATTGTAGAATTCACAAAGTAGTGGCAGACTCCTGGCTGTTCCGTGAGGCAATAGTACAATGATGCACTTACCAGAAGTACATACAAACTGAGCGTTGTATGTAAATATTCCACATGGACATCAGGATCTGGTCATCAGAATGGCGTCATCTAGGGCTGCAGCAGACTCCCAGGGATGGTGTCACTCACTCATGGGGGTCATCACAGGCTCACCAGAAAGGTCCAACGCCGTCCAGATTCCATAGACTCCTCCACCTTGGGTGGCTCAGAATAAAACGAGCCAGGGAGGCAAAATAATGCTAATAGTGTGATACTGTTTATTGAAAATCCAAAGTAAAATAGCAAACTGTAAAACACTCACATGTGATACAGCAGAGAAGGCTATACAAACATTGCCTCTCAAATGAATAATCCAGATGGGGTATAGCGTCAAATAGAGGGATTCCCCTGACATGTTTCGTGCGAACCGCACGTTATCAAAGGGGGTTGATAACGTGCGGTTCGCACGAAACATGTCAGGGGAATCCCTCTATTTGACGCTATACCCCATCTGGATTATTCATTTGTGAGGCAATGTTTGTATAGCCTTCTCTGCTGTATCACATGTGAGTGTTTTACAGTTTGCTATTTTACTTTGGATTTTCAATAAACAGTATCACACTATTAGCATTATTTTGCCTCCCTGGCTCGTTTTATTCTGAGCCACCCAAGGTGGAGGAGTCTATGGAATCTGGACGGCGTTGGACCTTTCTGGTGAGCCTGTGATGACCCCCATGAGTGAGTGACACCATCCCTGGGAGTCTGCTGCAGCCCTAGATGACGCCATTCTGCTGAACAAATATGTTAAGTATTATTATTATTATTATTATTATACAGTATTTATATAGCACCAAAGGGTATGCTCAGCGCTGTACAGTAGCAAGGGGGACAGAACATGAGACAAGACAGTAACAATACAATACACAAGGGGTTCGAGGGCCCTGCTCGTTCGAGCTTACAATCTAGGAGTACTGACCAACCTACATGTGTAAGGAAAGAAGCAGTAAGCCTTGACAGCATACCAAGACAGCAGTATTCACTGACTGCTAGCAACCTGACAATTGCAATAGTTTTCTACCCACACATGCATTTTATGCTAACTATGCCCTTTCTAAAATGTATCCAAGCCTGTAATATTCATACATTTGTAGGGATCCACTGCCCTCTATTGTCAGCTGCTAGTATCACACTGTAATGTATAGTTATGTATGTCACATCCTGCCTCTGGGGTTGTTGGGAAAAGATCCTGGAAGGAGGAAGTGAAGAGAGAGAAGGTCTCAGCCTGTCCATGCTACGAATACTACATCAGAAGAGACAATCATGCAAGTATTTCTATTTTCTAACATTTAAACTACAGCTGGCCATAGCTTCTTGAGTATATTGTTGAATCTTCGTGACAACCAGAATATCTCTATCCTATTACTATCTTACATGCACAGTACCAGATAACTAAAACTGTATTCCAGGCTTGTTGGGTAATGGCTAGGGTCCTCAACACCACAGATCTTGTCTTCAGGTCTTCGACACAAAGACGTTGCATCATCCTTAGTGGCCCTCAGGGGACTTTTCTGCAATATTCATCTGGAGGTGTTGTTATAAATAATGATATATACCACAATTGCACCAGGACTCCTATCTGGCCCCTTGCTGTTTGTACATTGAATGTTTGTACGGTTATTATTCAATTCTTATATAAATCTTGTATTATCTACACACTTGTGTGCATCTGTACACTTATGGTAATGTTATATACTAGTTGCAATAGTTCCTTTGCTCCCAATTATTTTGGTTAAATAGGCTACATTCACATCGGTGATTAAGGTCAGTGCAAATTGTAGCAGCCGGAATCTTCTGATTCTTGCTGTGGCTCTGAGCAGACAGGTGCCAACGCTGGCTCTGTTTCACTATAATGACAGGCCGCCAGCAGCCACAGCTATTCATGGCTCTCTGCAGGTAATTGCTGGCTGTGCAGAGAGCTCACCTAGATGCTCTGAGATGCAGCAGGAATCAGAAGATTCACACTAGCCTAAATCACTGGTGTAAATGTAGCCTTACTGGTTAATTTCCATGGAATGGAATGCTTCCCAGAGGCCCTGTCCTGTGTTGACTTCATTATCAATCCAATACTTCTACATTTCTTAAACCCCCCCGGCCCCCAAAGAGGGCTACACATTTATACACGTACTCAAAAACATGTAACTTTTGCGCTTGTTCTAAATCTACACCTGATTATTACACAGTCCTAGCACTGGAAGAGACCGATGATCATGGATATATGACTTTTTGTCATATATACATAATCAGCTGTCTATTCCATAAAAACATTGCGCTAAGCCTGTGTAATAATCAGGTGCAAAATTGGAACACCAACGCAAGTATACCTTTTTATCACTATACTGACTCATGTTTAATTAATTAATTAATTCCAAATGTAAGCCAGTTATATCACCTGGGAGAAACTATAACGCCATTGCTACAGCATAAAAGATTATGTCGCTGCAGAATGTCTTCTAAAAGAAATGACACATTAATCTTGGTTTATGTAGTTCTGTTTCTCTAAAACCTATGCTTTATATGGAAGGAAGAAAATGATCCACAGACAGGTTGAGTGTACTGTGTCTATATAAACCTGTAGTCACTTTGAAATATACATCCATAAGCAAATGAAATCTGATTTGTCACACTAGTCATAGAATTCATAGTGTGGTACTACTGCAATAAATATTACAAAAGATGATATATAGTTTATTGAGGACAGATCTGAACTTCATATATTGCTTTCTACTTTATTTCATAGCCCCACATGATTTGTACCAGTCCAATGTCTTCATGAGTCCCCAAGTCCCTTAATATGGCTCCGTTAATCTTTCCTTTCATTTTAATGTGAAGTTTCATCAGCACACACAACAAGGTGACCCATTATGTAAAGCACATAGCAGCTCATTTCCTTTACAGAGAAACATTAACCGAAAGACTAATGGAAAAATGCAGCAGCTCCCGTGTACTTTGTATTGGACACTTTCTGAAAAAGCATCTTGTGTTTGCTCACCTGTCCCTTTACAAACAGCAAACACTCAGCTTATCACTGCATGCTGCACTAAGAGCCCATTTTATTGCATGTCAACGAGGCCCTCAGAGACATTTCGATAAGAAGATCTCCTTACTGCTCCTGGCCAAGGTAATAGTTGATTTATAACATCAATATAATTTAGTTGAATTAAAATAGCAATGCTAATGGCCATCAGCCGATGTGCTTTTTTTTATAGGAATGGAAGAGAGCTCCTCTAGTCAAAAGGTTTATCCAGAGACATTCCCAGCTGCTGGGAACTACAGAACCAAGGTCCATGCACACTGGCTTAAAAAAACAGCAGTGCTCTAGGCAGGAAAAAAAAGGCTAATTTTGAGTGTTTTTTGTACTAGCATTTAAGAGTGTTTAGAGGCATTTAAAGTTATTTTCAAAAATGAAAAACAGAAAGGTTTTTTCTGCTTCTAAATTCTGAGCTTAAAATATGCCTCTAAACTACTTAATGTGCATGGACACATAGGATAACATTAGGCAAAATGCTAAACTCTGTGTTTTTTTTTTAAGCAAGTGTGCATGGACCCTAAAGAAGAATTCCAGGTATGGCATTTTAAAAATAGCTGCATTGGTCCTGCTTAGACCAAACTATGTATATACCCTACCTGTGGGATCCCTGTAGAAGCTGGAAATCACTGCAAATAGCAACTCCAGTCATTCACTATTTTCCGAGTTCTGTGCCGAGCAGCTGGCCTGCCGTATTGTGAACACAGGAGGTCAGCTATTCAGCACGGCGCCATTCAGAGAATGCTTTGCATTTTCCCAAAGTTTGCAAAGTATTCTCTGGTTGGATGAGGTGCAGAAGCAGGGTGGTGATGCAACCCTCTTTACCTCGTCCAATCACAAAATGTTTTGCATTCACTGAGAAAATACAAAGCATTCTCAGAATGGCACCCATGCGGAATGGCCAACTTCCTGTGTTCAGAACGCATTAGGGCAGCCACTCCGCACATGAACCAGAAGCAAGTTGAGATCATGGGAGTAGCGTTGTCTGTTAGAGTGATCTCCAGTACCTAGACGAACCCAACAGGTATGGTATATTTATAGTTGCATTGGCCCAAGCTGGACCCATGGAACGATGTAAAAAATATCCATCGCTGGAATTCTTCCTTGATGATTGTTTGAAGTTTAGGTACAGTTATAACGATATAGTTAGAATGATTTCCACCATCATTACCAATTGCAAAGCATGCTCCCATTTTTTCTTACGTCGAAAATCAGAATCTATCTTTTTTCTAAAAGGAAACCTGTATAAAGAAGATGCCAGTGTTGACTCTCCATTTGTTTGCCTTTCATGTTACTCCAATGGCTCACCTTGAAAGTAATGAAGATTCAGGCAATCAGTATCCTTGGAAAGAGGCCATTGATGGCAACCCCTGTATTTCTCTCCCAGCTTTCTTTTTTCCTTAACCTCCATCAAATAGCTCTTGCAGAATTCTGAGGCATCCAAAGATGATGAATGGCAGCTGGCCATTACAGAGTGGGTCCATATGACAACTGAAAAGCTTATTTACAGGATTAAGCTCGTAAGCTAAACAAATATGTGGCTTGACCTCTGGCTGGTTGCTTGTAAATGTAATAGAAAAACAGCACAGGGCCAGGGGCGGACTGACAACTCATGGGGCCCCCAGGCAAAAGGGGATCATGGGGCCCCTGTGTCCTTGCCCACACTCAAACCACACCCAAAAAAGCCTATGAAAGGTACCCCGGCCCTCGGGCAGTGCCCAAGTTCCCAAATGGTCAGTCCGCCCCTGCACAGGACTGACTAGAGTTGTGTCTCCCTATACGATGTGTATCAGTAGAAGCACACAGCCCACGTGTGAAAGATGGCAAGGCACTCCCCTGCTCCTCCATCCTCCTGCACTCTCCCTTCTCCAAACTAACAGACTGCCTGAAGACTGCACTGTCCACTTTTAACTCTTTTCTGTGATAAGCAGACGTTCAGAGAAGCAGCAGAGAAAGGAGTCACCAGCAGCACTGAACATTGTAAACTTCAAGGGCTGGTTATGAATTTTAACAAATAGTTTACAGGGGATTATTTATTTTATTGTGCTCAGTATGTTAAGCTAAAGAAATGCTGAGGGTTTAATAGTACTTTAAGCCGACCATACACCAGTACAATTTTGCATGAAATAAATCAGCTTTCAGAATGTTAATTTCTTTCTTTTCAAAGTTAATGGGTTCAAACCAGCAATTGTTTTCAATTGTTGTGTCAGGGAAAATCAAAGGAGAAGGAATGAATTTTTTTTTTTTCAAACACGCACAATTTTGGATTGGGTATTTGTTCAGAAAAAGTCATAATTATTGTAATGTGCATGTGCATCCTGAAATCGATAGTAGAATTCAAAACATTTATGATAATTAAAAGAAATTTTTCAGGGTTTAAAAAAAAAAAAAAAAAAGTTTGATTCCATAATGGCACTATCAAATGCTCTAAAGAACAATTTGAAGAACAATTGAATGAATTTCTACTGGTGTATGGCTAGTTTCCCAGGCTGGCTTATTAGGCCTTCTTTCAACAAAGGTGTTTCAAAGCTTTTAATAATTATGGCATGTTATTCCATATTTCAGCCCTGACACACGGCGATAATAAATCCCCAACTGCATTAATATGCTTCCATTTGATTAATTGTATAACAAAGTAATATACATTTTTTTTATCAAGTCAATCAATTTTAAAAAAATGTAGATTTAAACATAGGGCAGTAGAACCTTCTTTTAATAAAAGGTATTCACATATCTAATTTTATCACATTGCAAAAATAAGAGGATTATTCCCCACTTTAGAATAGTGGGTGAAGCCATGCATTTTTTAGCACAATGCAACTGCATATACAGAACCACTGTTTTATTTTTTCTTTGAATAAATGGCTCTATCACATTAGGCACTATACACCAGGAGTTCTGAATGTGCAGTTGGCCATTAGGGAAAGAAATTAATAATTTGCATTGTTCTCTCCACTATCCAGAAATGAGACATAATGCTCCTGTCCTTAAAATATTGGCTTGCCGACTGGCGGTACTCCTGTGTCAGATCACGTACATGATCTGCCATTTTCGAGTAGGGGGCGCGCGCCCACCGCCCTGGCTGTCCTGTCATTTGCTACAGCAGAAGACAATCAGCATGTCCCAGACAATGATTTATGGCTGGGACCTGCTGATTGGCTGAGTGAATGACAGAATAGGGCGCTGTGTTGGCAAACAACACAGAGCTCTCTACTGACAGCTGCAATGTGCAAAGCAGGGGAATAAAAACTGGCACAGTGCTTAGTAAAAACAGCACACATTACACACAGTAAACATTGTTAGGCATACAGCAAACCCCTTCCCAGCCAGTGTCGCTGATTACTGCCATTACTAGTATTAAAAAATATAAATAAAAATTCCAGTATATATACCATCATTTGTAGATGATATAACTATCACACAAACCAATTAATATATACTTATTGGGCTTCTTTTTTTTTTTCTTACCAAAGACATGCAGCACAAATTTTTTTCATATGTTTTATAACTGAAAGTAAACAAATGTTTTTTTGTTTATATAATAAAAAATTAAAACCCAGTGGTGATCAAATACAAGAAAAGAATGCTTTATTTGTGTGAAAAAAAATGATATAAATTTAATTTGAGTACACTTTTGCATGACTGCACAATTACAAGTTAAAGTAGTGCAGTGCTAAATAGAAAAAAATGTCCAGGTCATGAAGGGGATAAAATCTTCCAGAGCTGAAGTGGATATGTTAAAAAAAAAAAAGTTCTACTGTACTCCACTCTGGTTTAGTGGAGGAATTTTGGCTCCTTTTATACCTTCTCACTATAACCTTCTGGGTTATACGGTCCTACAAATTTGTAATAAAAAACACACAAGGCTAGATTCTATCCAAATGAATTAGTATTGAGACCTAGAAAAATATTCAGGAACCAAAAGGATTGTCTCCCAGAACATATTCACAACTCATATACACTAACCCCTTGATTTCCCGTAGATGTTAACTCCTTCCCAGCCAGTGTCATTAATACAGTGATCTGGGCTAATACTATATACTGTCACTGTATTCAGGACACTGGCTGGGAAGGAGTTAACACTATTGATGTCAGTGTCAGTTAGTGTACCCCCCAGCCAGAGTCAGTAAGTGTTAGATTCCCACCACATTATCACAGTACAACTATAAAGTGTTGATCACCGCCATTACTAGTATTAAAAAAAAATAAATATCAGTATCTATACCATAGTTTGTAGACACTATAAGGGCTCATGTACACTGCATCTGCTAAACTGATGTTCAGGAGCTGTTCAGCGTTTTTTTTCAGCAGCCCCTGAACTCTCCCTAATGTTTTCCTATGTGCCCATGTACACTATGTTGTTTACAGGCAGTTGAGCTTACAGTCTTTTTTTTGAACGCACCAAACTTGCATTCAGGAGTAGATTTTACCGGCATTTCAAATGCCAAATGCTTGTAAACGCAGCTAACCGTGTTTATAAGTGTTTGCGTTTAGAAGCGTTTTTTAACTGTTCCATATCCAGATGCTGTCCATGTATTTTCCATGTATTCAAATGGACCCAGTACACCAGCGCAGTCAGTTCCAGGTTTCGCGTGAAGGAAAAAATGGTAGAACTTGCTGCATTATGCTCATGATGGGACCCATAGTGAATACAACCAGAAAAGACAGGTCATCTCAACACATACTGCTCTGTCTGCTTCTGCTCTCTCTATTTCTCTCAAAACGTCTGAAATAGTTAATTATCTACTATTTTTCAGTGCATTCTGGGCATTTGGGAAGGTCTCCTGAGGTTATCTTTTAAAAACGCTTCTGAAAGCAAACGCGCATAAACGCGGTATGCAAATGCGGCGAAACTGACGTTTTTTAACCTGCATTCTCCAGTAGTCAGTTTCCATCTTCCAGAAGAGTTTTCCAAACGCCCCGTGTACATGATTCCTAACTTTCACGCAAACCAAATAATATATTTATTGACATTTTTTACCAGAATACATTTTGGTCTAAATTCATGGGAAAAAAAAATGTGTTAAATTTTTTTATTGCATATGTTTTATAGCAGAAAGTAAAAAAAAATGTTTTCAAAATTTTCTTTTTCGTTTATATCATAAAAAAATTAAAAACTCAGTGGAGTGAATGCTCTATTTGTGTTGAAAAAATTATATAAATTTAATTTATGTACAGTGTTGCATGACAGTGACAATTCTCAGTTAAAGCAGCACAGTGCAGAATAGCAAAAAAAAATGCCCTGGTCATGAAGGGTGTAAAATCTTCTGGAGGGCAAGTGGTAAAGATACTTCTTTTAAAGGATATTCCACAGTCTTAAAATCAACATTATAGAGACAAGCATTAAGATAGATTAAACATAGATTTTTCACTTACTATAATGCATCAAATAAGCTGCACTGTCCTGTTCTGTACATCACATCTTAATTTGGGATGTTATGAATGCGATGTATTGTATAAGGTAACATAACTACAAGGCTCACCCCTCCGGCTTTAAGCAATTTCCTTCTAAACTCCTCAGTGGGGTTGTTAAAGGTGAGTTTTTCACAGCGTAGGTGGTTTACAGGCGGATGACCTTCAAGGTGCAGAAACAAGTCGTAGTCAAATCGCACTTTCTTAGGTTCTTCCTACAAGAAAATAAGGCAAAAACATAGTCAGGAAGAAAGTATATTTTTTAATTTGTCTTTTCTGATTTGTGTTTTAGATGATTCAGTGATTCATAAAAAAAAAGAATGTACATAAATCGTAACCACTAGAGACAGCTCTGTGTTTCACTGCAGACATTTCATCCCCCATTTAAAGTGGTTGTAAAGGCGCAAGCTTTTTTACCTTCATGCATGCCTGAAGGTAAAAAACCTTCTGTGTGCAGCAGCCCACCAACTCCCCTGATACATACCTGAACCAAATGTACATGAACCCCAGCAATGTACACAAAGCCTTGGATCTCCGCAGACTCTCCCTCCTCATTGGCTGAGACCAATGGCTCCCGCTGCTGTCAATCACAGCCAGTGAGTCAGAGAGAGGGGGCGGCGCCGAGCCATGGCTCTGTTTGTGTGAATGGATACACAGAGCAGCGGCTAGGGAGCGAGCCTGCTTGGGTGCCCCATAGCAAGCTGCTTGCTGTGGGGGCACTTGGCAGGAGGAAGGAGAAAGGAGCACTAGCAGGGGACCTGAGGAGAGGGGAATTGGGGCTGCTCAGGACAAAACCACTGCACAGAGCAGGTAAGTATAGCATATTTGTTATTTAAAAAAATAAAAATTGCCTTTAATATCACTTTAACATTTGAGAGAAGAGGGTTGGAACTATAGACATGCTATGTGAGCAGTAGTACAACACAACTATTGTGTAATACTGCAAAGCAGGAATAGTCTACCTAAGTATTAAGAAAATTTTGCTGTCCCACTGTACAAATTATACCTAGGAATAAAGTGTTTAAAGCAGTGGTGGTCAATTTACAGTTATTGGGCTCCTTAAGTGTGACCCCCAGGGCTTTTTTTCAGCAGGAACTTGGTGGAACTCAGTTCCACCACTTCTGGCTCAGGCCCTCTGTTCCTCACTCACCACTATCACTTGTAAACATAGAAGTCCAGCTTCTGTGTTTACCAGTGATAGCTTGTCTCCCAGTGGCTCCCACAGATTGGATTTTCTTAGCAAATCCCACTGAGTGTAGAACAGGGACAGGGGAGACGCAGGTGCCCAGGGTGTAGTACAGTAGTGGACGGGAGGGGTCGTGTGGTAGGCTGCACCCTCTGTGATCTTTTTTTCCCTGGTGCCCAGAGGCCGATCCCCCACTGGATGATCTCCCTGCAAGTGAGAAAGGTGGCACTGCCTACAGTGTGCAGGGAGGTGTTGGTGCCAACTGAGTGCTTTGGCTTAATACGGCAACAAAAGTATAATAAGTGGAAGCTGGTGGAGCTTTTAAGGAGAGGGGGAGAGGATGAGGCCAGTGGTGGGGAGGTTCTGTGCAGAGGTTGATGGTGGATGAAAAGGTAAGCAGTTGTGGAAGAGGGCTGAACTCTGCACTCTATACGTAGTGCACCCCTGAACTCAACTCTGCACTCTGTACACAGTGCACCCCTGAACTCTGCACACAGTGCACCCCTGAACTCTGCACACAGTGCACCCCTGAACTCTGCACACAGTGCACCCCTGAACTCTGCACACAGTGCACCCCTGAACTCTGCACACAGTGCACCCCTGAACTCTGCACACAGTGCACCCCTGAACTTTGCACTCTGTACATAGTGCACCCCTGAACTCTGCACACAGTGCACCCCTGAACTCTGCACACAGTGCACCCCTGAACTTTGCACTCTGTACATAGTGCACCCCTGAACTCTTCACACAGTACACCCCTGAACTCTGCACATAACGCACCCCTGGCCACATATTATTCATTGTATATATTTCCACAGAAAGCCGTCAGACTATGGTCATGCTACAGGAGTGGTTGGAGACTGAGCATGTAACACGAGACTGTGAGCGATTACTGACAGAGGCAGTAATTTAATTGCTGCCACATTTGTGCCCCCTGCAGCTTCCCAATAACTGCTGTCACAATAGTTAATATTCCCCACTGTAAGACACAAAATCTGAGGAAAAAAAGTGCACAAAAAGAGAAAGAATAAACAGCAAAGAAGAAAGAAATTGTAAAAGAAATAAAACAAACCTTAAATATTATAAGCCCATCAAATATTCTTTTTTCAGTAGCCACAGCACTTAGGCAGGAAATATTTTGCTATAGCTGCGACCAGAGGGTCTCACAAAAGATATTAAAGGGTCAAATAAAGGGTAACAGAGGTTAAAGACATTACCGCACACTGATCAGTTTACTTATATCAAGCTGATTTGTTTTACATGTATAGCTTGAAAACTTTGAAATTATGTACACAGCCTGACTTGGAAGTGCATCCACGTGTGCCACCATGGCAGGTTACTTAGGGGCACACAAAGAGGAGGAACAGAGAGTGCCAGGTAGAGAACCCCAAAAAAGGAGGTAATGGGCTGCTCTCTGCAATATCCTTGCACAGCGCAAATACAGTGGGGAAAATAATTATTTGATCCCCTGCAGATTTTTGTTAGTTTTCCCACTAAAAAGAAATGGTCAATTATTTTTATCATAGGTATATTTTAAACGATAGAGACAGAATATCAACCAAAAATCCAGAAAAAACACATGGCACAAATGTTATACATTGAGATGCAGTTCAGTAAGTAAAATAAGTATTTGATCCCCTACCAACCAACAATAATTCTGGCTCCCACAGACTTGCTATGTGCTCATATGGTACACAGATTAGTCCTGTAAATTTAAGAAGGTGCTCCTAACGTCAACTCGTTAGGTGTATAAAAGACATCTGTCCTCAGTATCTTTTTCTTCCATTCACCATCATGGCAAGACCAAAGAGCTGTCAAAGGGCATCAGGGACAAGATTGTAGACCTGCACAAGGCTGGAATGGGCTACAAGACCATCAACAAGAAGCTTGGTGAGAAGGAGGCAACTGTTCGAGCGATTATTTGCAAATGAATGAAATACAAAATAACCATCAATTGCCCTCGATCTAGAGCTTCATGCAAGATTTCACCTCATGGGATAAGGATGATCATGAGAAAAGTGAGGGATTACCCCAGAACTTCATGGGAGGGGAGGAGCCTGTGCATGATCTCAAGGCAGTTGGGACCACAGTCGCCAAACAAACTATTGGTAACACAATACGCCGCCAATGATTGAAATCTTGCGCCCGCAAGGTCCCCCTTGTCAAGAAGGTACATGTACAGGCCTGTCTGAACATTGTCAATGAACATCTAAATGATTCAGAGAAGGATTGGGAGAAAGTGCTGTGGTCAGATGAGACCAAAATTGAGATGTTTGGCTTTAACTAGACTCGCTGTGTTTGGAGGAAGAAAAATGCTGACTATGACCCTAAGAACACTATCCCTACAGTTAAGCACGGTGGTGGAAACATTATGCTTTGGGACTATTTCACCGCGAAAAGTACAGGCTGACTTTGCCACATTTGGACATGGCCATGTATTGTAAAATCTTAGATTCGAGACCCTTCTTCGCTCCAGAACACTGAAGATAGGTTGTGGATGGGTCTTCCAGCAGAACAATGACCCAAAACATACTGCCAAGGCAACAAACGAGTGGCTCAAGAAGAAGCACATTAACCTCCCTAGCGGTATGATTATTTCAGATTTTTGGTGCTGAAAGCGGTACCATTATTTTGCATGGAAATATGTAGTTTTTTTATTGTAGGCTGTAATTTTTTAGGAATAACTCACTGAAATCTGTCCGAACAAGAGTCTATTAAACATCCCAGGTATGATAAAATTTGAAACATGAAATCATAAATTAGAATTTAATAAATAATCATAAAATATAATCATAATAATACATTTAATTCAATAATATAATCAAACCAAAAACACTGAAATTTGAAATATAGCGCCAAGTTCGCACATCACTGAAAAATCGAAAAAGTCGCAAAATCGTTTTCAGTGTCTGATGACGAATTTCCCCACGAATCATCACTCAATTCTGCAAGTGGTTCTGATTTACTATCGCTGTTCTCTAGCTGATCTAAAACCGCTTTTGACCTAAAGGGACACTTTTTGGACGCCATGGATGTTTCTCAGTTTCCAGGCAGAAAGAACAGACAAAATGCAGGCAGGGCACAGGACAAAGCACTAGGGACAAAATGTATGTGAAATGGGTTGAAACAGCAATGTTTTACTATAAAAAATTTGTTTTGAAAAAAATGAAATTTTTTAAAATTTTCAAATTTCCCGCCGCCGGCGCCCGTACGTCCCGACGTCACAGGGACCAGAACACAGAAGCCGGATGCCGGCATCGGCCAGAGGAGATGGCCGGGGACGCTGCAGGGGACACATCGCGGGAGCGAAGGACAAGGTAAGCTCTGCAGGGACTCCCTATGCAGCGCCGCATGGTAAGCCCAAGTGTAGCTCGGGGTTACCGCTTTTGGCACTGACATTTTACCCCGAGCTACACTCGGGAATACCGCTAGGGAGGTTAAAGGTCATGGAGTGGTCTAGCCAGTCTCCAGACCTTAATCCTAAAGAAAATTTATAGACGGAGCTGAATCTTCAACTTGCCATGCAACAGCCAAGAAACCTTATGGATTTAGAGAAGATCTGTAAAGAAGAATGGACCAATATTCCTCCTGAAATGTGTGCAAACCAGGTAACCAACTACAAGACATGTCTTACCTCTGTGCTTGCCATCAAGGATTACTCCACCAATTCCTAACTCATGTTTTGCTTGGGGATCAAATATTAATTTTACTCACTGAACTGCAACTCAATTTATAACATTTGTATCATGTTGTTTTCTGAATTTTTGGTTGATATTCTGTCTCTATCATTTAAAAGACACCTATGATAAAAAATCATAGACCCTTCATTAATTTGTAAGTGGGCAAACTTACAAAACCTGCATGGGACCAAATAATTATTTTCCTTACTGTAAGTAAAAACTTATTTTTTAATTTCAAAGGTAAAAAGATACAAGGCATTAGTTTTATGTTAAATAAGCAAAAAACAAGCTAAGTTGCAATAAAATCAAGAGAGCATTTATGAAGTTGATTGACGTCTCCAAACATTTTGTGAAACATAGGTCTGACAGCAATTCAGAAGCTGCTAATCATTCTTTATAAAACATTAAGCTCAATTAGCTGTAGATGATAGATTCATATGACAGATGACACTATGATGAAAAGTTTAATCATCACTAAATTAATAAAACCAGACATAACCTCATTTTTGGTCATGAAGTGCATTCCAGTACAAAAAAAAGCTGATATTTGGATTCTAAACAAAATCAGCAGCTGCATCCATCCTAATCAAGAACGAAATACATCAGACGTTTAGCCTGCATCCAGTAGGAAATATGTCCATGCTAATAATAAAAGTTTAGGCTGGATTAACACTTTTGAGGCACGTTAACATGCACCATGTAGAATGATTATGTGTGCAACATTAAACCCAAAAGCAAACATTATATTGCAGCTTACCAATTCTTAGATGTGGTGTCTGCATTAGTTTTTGGCTTTTTTTTCACCTAATGATCCTGCCAGTACATCCGTTTTTCAACAGATGTAGAGGCAAGTTGAGAAAAACCATTTTACACTGACTGGGTGCTTACAATGGTCAGCTTTTATTTATGTATAAAAAATAAAAGATGCGGCGCTATATCACAAGTAATGAAAATATCCAAGATATCAATATAGTGATCATAGGTGACTAATGTGATCCTGAACAGTAAGCAGAGTAACATGCAGTGCAAAAACAGTCTTTGTGGTAATTTCTCTCCTTCAAAGTGCTGATTCCATGCGGTGAACGTGAAAAGGATAAGGCTGTGCACTCACCAGATGCACAGCGTAACTGCGCATTTAGAGATAAATTATCTCTACAAGATCCACTGATAGCTCTTTAAGGTCAGGTCAAACCAGATATTCCTCCACCCGCTGGATGTTGCTGATAATCCACAGTCTCTCTCTAAGATGGCTTTCATCTTCAGAAAGTCCATAGACCGGCTCAATCACAGTCGCCATGGGGATGGTCAATGGGTGGTCAGCAGTTCCTGATCATCAATAGAAGTGTAGGGGGGCTTCCCAGGTCCAGATATGAGTCCAAACAAGGGGGTTCCTACAATTTTGCATCCAGTTGTTTCGGTAAACACATCCTACAGTCTCATAACAAATACAATGTTATGAGACTGTAGGATGTGTTTACCGAAACAACTGGATACAAAATTGTAGGAACCCCCTTGTTTGGACTCATATCTGGACCTGGGAAGCCCCCCTACACTTCTATTGATGATCAGGAACTGCTGACCACCCATTGACCATCCCCATGGCGACTGTGATTGAGCCGGTCTATGGACTTTCTGAAGATGAAAGCCATCTTAGAGAGAGACTGTGGATTATCAGCAACATCCAGCGGGTGGAGGAATATCTGGTTTGACCTGACCTTAAAGAGCTATCAGTGGATCTTGTAGAGATAATTTATCTCTAAATGCGCAGTTACGCTGTGCATCTGGTGAGTGCACAGCCTTATCCTTTTCACGTTCACCGCATGGAATCAGCACTTTGAAGGAGAGAAATTACCACAAAGACTGTTTTTGCACTGCATGTTACTCTGCTTACTGTTCAGGATCACATTAGTCACCTATGATCACTATATTGATATCTTGGATATTTTCATTACTTGTGATATAGCGCCGCATCTTTTATATTTTATGTTTTGTAAGGTTTATTGGTATCCTTTTTGATGCTGTGGCTGCTTTAGTTTCATAGCGCTCGCAACTTCTTTTATATTTTATTTATGTATGTTAAATCTTTATCTCAAAAGAAAACAAAACTGTTTGCTATAACTACCTATAAAGTGTGAGCTAAGTGTGCCTAAAAAGTGTGTTTTTTTTTAACATTGTGCACCACAGCACATGGTACTACATGACTATGCCCTGTGGTGTGATGAAGGGTCATTAGGAATGGATGGCAATAGAGCACTAATACACAGATTACCGCAGCGCAACAGTGTGAACACAGCCTTAAAGCCGAGCTCCACCCAAAAGGGGAAGTTCCGCATTAAGGACTGCTCCCCATTAAGGATTGACACCTTTGGGGGGGCGGGGGGGAGCGGGTAACCGAATTTCATAGGTATGCACTCCTACTTCCGGTCCAATCGCCTAGCCGATCAGAAAGTGTTCTTCCTCCCTGTAGTCTTTTGGGACACCTGACAGGTCCCAGAAGACTACAGGACCATTTATGAAGTGCAGCGCTACTCGCGCATGCGCAGTGGGTACCCAGCAGTGAAGCCGCACGCTATCACTGAAGATGCCGGCCTCCTGGAATACAGGACAGCCTGTTAAATGGGCTGCAGGGGACACACCGTGGGACCGGGGGGACAGGTAAGTGGCTGTTTTTTAAAAGTCAGCAGTAGTTCTACCCCAGGCTGAAGTCCAAATTATAGGTGTTCCCATGGGGGAGTTACAGCCAGCACCGATTCCATCCACCCACTTTCGTCTGTGTGCTGTGTGTTTCCTATTCTGAATGATGTGTCAATGATCAGGTAATCCAGAATAGTGATCAAATAAAAGCTCAAATCGCTGCCCTCTATATAAACAGTGCAAAACATATTCACATTTGTTTTACAAGTCCACGTGACATACATATTAAAGTGCAGTAATCCTCCAAACGATTGGTGCAGAAATCACAGTGCCCTGCTCCCCTCCTGTGTTTCCACACTCACCAGTATCTGTGGACTCTTACATATAATGTTAAGAGTCAAATGCTCATATAGTGCAGATCATCATAGTTACACTCACATAAAATCAATAGGAGGTGCACACTGAGGCTCTCAACGACTCACTGACAGACTGAGCCAGCTGCCGGTCCAGGCATCTGGGTGGATCCTGACATTAAAGTTGGAATTTCTCCATAGTCTGAACCGGCTTAGTGACATCAGCCGACAGTGGACTTTATTCCTCTGTTGGCTGAATGTAGGTTCCAGGAGTGCAGAACAAAGTGAACTCCTGTGACCAGCAAGAGAAGTATGCCCAAAAAAAGCTTTGGTCCTACTATTTCTTTAATGGCAGGCTACATACACCTTTGACACAGCAAACCCATTTTGGTGGAGAATCAATATCTTCTATTTACAAGACAGAATGCCTATAACAAAACAAAGGGTGTTATACACTGGGGTAGTACTGAATATGTTTTACTGCTGTGGAGGGAGCATTACAGCACACATGTTCCTTTGTCCTGATTTGTTAAAGTACATGTGTACTCTTTGATGTGAATTGAGTATGTTTATATGACGTACTTGTCATGAGTAGGATTTTTGTCTGATAGCAAGAAAAAAAAAAAGTTAGCTTTTAAGACAAAAACATCAAAGATTAAGAGAATGGTTATGTCACAAAGTGACCACCATAACTCAAGGAAAACATGATTTATTCGTACTTATTACACAAAATTTCTTCATCAAGTACCTTATTTTTGAAGTAGACTTCTATGGGCAGAATGAAACCAGCATAACCAGACTCTTCTACTTTATATGGTGGGTCTTTGCACACTGAAATACAAATACAAAATAAATTAGCTCATGCACCTTGTATACTGAATGGGTTTTTTAGTTATATAAAGTTGTAACAGTGCTAATATTCAGTTACACATAACATTCACAGATAAAATATTAAATGAAGAGTTCACAGAAAGGGATGAGTACAGATACACAAACAGTCAGTCAATGGCCCTGGGAACATCTCACTCCTTGCCCTTTTAGCCTGTGCTGACACAAAACACCCAGACGGACCAACACAGATCTCTCCATAGATGGGTATACTGTATCAGCCAAAGCCATGTGCTGTCTCAAATTCACACATATATGCCTGTCATGTAAATATGGCATGCAGAATCTTCTGCACTTCTGCATAGAAACCAATCAGCTTCCAGGTTTTATTGCTAAAGCTCAATTGAACAAGGTCAGGTTAGAAGCCGATTGGCTACCATGCACAGCTGAACCAGTAAATAAACCCCACTGTGTGCGCAATTTTTAGGCAAGCGAGTATTTTGACCAAATCTTAATTTTTATGCATTTTGTCCAACTCCAAGCTGTATAAACTTGAATGCTTATTGGATTTAAGAATGTCATGTGATGTGATTTTGTGTAATGAGGGAGGGTGTGGCCTAAGGAGAGCAACACCCTATATCAATATGTGCCTTATTAGGCAGCTTCTTTTCCTCAGGCAAAATGGACCAAAAAAGGGATTTAACGGACTCTAAAAAGTAAAAATTTGTAAAAAGTCTTTCAGAGGGATGCAGCATACTTGAAACTGCCATTGGGACGTGATCACAGAATCATCAAACATTTAGTTGCAAATTGTCAACAGGGTAGCAAGAGACGTGTTGAGAAAAAAAGACGCAATTTAAATGCAAAAGATTTGAGAAGAATCAAACTTGAGGGCTACTAGGAACCCAATATCATCCAGTGCGGTCTTATTCCAGAACTGCAACCAACCTGAAGTGCCCAGAAGTGCAAGGTGTTCAGCGCTCAGAGACATAGCTAAGGTAAGGAAGGCTGAAACCCAACCACCACTGAAGACAAATAAATTGAAATGTCAAGACTAGGTCAAGAAATATCTGAAGACAGATTTTTCAAAGGTTTTATGGACTGATGAGAAGAGAGAGTAACTCTTGATGGATCAGATGACTGGATCAGTAACGGCACAGTGCTCTACTTCAACTCAGACGCCAGCAAGGTGGAGGTGGGGTATTGGTATGGGCTGGTATTATTAAAGATGAGCTCGTTGGACTTTTTCAGGGTGAAGATGGACTCAAAATCAACTCCAAACCTATTGCCAGTTTTTAGAAGACACTTTCTTCAAGCAATGGCACAGAAAAAATTCGACATCTTTCAAGAAGACCATGATATTTATGCAGGACAATGCTCCATCGCATGCATTGAAGTACTCCACTGCCATGTAACATGTAACTGCCACATAATGACATGACCCTCTTCCTCGCCTGACCTAAACCCTATTGAAAACTTGTGGGCCATTTTTAAATGGGAGATTTACGGTGAAGGAAAACCACACACCTCTCTGAACAGTGTCTGGGAGGCTGTGGTTGCTGCTGCACAAAGTGGATTCATCAACAGATCAAGAAACTGACAGACTATGATTGGAAGTCTTATAACTGTTATTGAAAAGAAGGGTGGCTATACTGGTCACTGATTTTTATTTTCTAAATGTTTATTTGTAAATTTTGAGTTGTTTATTATTCTCACTCCAACAGATGAAAATAAACACGTGAGATGGGAAAATGTTCATTTTTCATTTAGTTGCATAATAATTCTGCACACTAATGGTTGTCCAATATTTGTGCACAAATAGATATTCTCCTAAGAAAGCCAAAACCTCACTTTGAATTTCTTAAATATTCAGGTTTGAGGTTTATTAACATTTTGGATTGACCAAGAGCACCGTAGTTGTTCAATAATAAAACTAATCCTCAAAACTACAACTTGCCTAATAATTGTGCACACAGTGTATAATCAACAGGCCGATCTATGAAAGCAGGAGCACAGCACAAACTACTTAAAAGTACAACCTTTATTCTGTATCCAGGGCATAGCAACACACTTGATTGAAGCAAAGGGTTCATTCAAACAGAAACCCCACATGATGTTTATATGTACAGTGAGGAACAGAAGTATTTGAACACCCTGCTATTTTGCAAGTTCTCCCACTTAGAAATCATGGAGGGGTCTGAAATTCACATTGTAGGTGCATTCCCACTCTGAGAGACAGAATTTAAAAACAAAATTCAGGAAATCACATTGTATGATTTTTAACGAATTTATTTGTCTTGCACTGCTGAACATAAGTATTTGAACACCTGAGAAAATCAGTGTTAATATTTGGTACAGAAACCTTTGTTTGCAATTACAGAGGTCAAACGTTTCCTGTAGTTCTTGACCAGGTTTGCACACACTGCAACAGGGATTTTGGCCCACTCCTCCACACAGATCTCCTCTAGATCTGTCAGGTTTCGGGGCTGTCGCTGAGCAACACGGAGTTTCAGCTCCCTCCAAAGATGTTCTATTGGATTTAGGTCTGGAGACTGGCTAGGCCACTCCAGAACCTTGATATGCTTCTTACGGAGTCACTCCTTGGTTATCCTGGCTGTGTGCTTCGGGTCGTTGTCATGTTGGAAGACCCAGCCACGACCCATCTTCAATGCTCTGACTGAGGGAAGGAGGTTGTTGCTCAAAATCTCACAATAAATGGCCCCATTTATCCTCTCCTTAATACAGTGCAGTCGTACTGTCCCCTAAACAAGAAAAGCACCCACAAAGCATGATGTTACCACCCCCATGCTTCACAGTAGGGATGTGTTCTTGGGATGCAACTCATCCTTCTTTTTCCTCCAAACACGACGAGTGAAGTTTAGACCCAATAGTTCTACTTTGGTCTCATCTGACCACATGACTTTCTCCCATGCCTCCTCTGGATCATCCAGATGGTCATTGGCAAACTTCAGATGGGCCTGGACATGTGATGACTTGAGCAGGGAAACCTTCCGTGCAATGTATGATTTGAAACCATGACGGCGTAGTGTTCTACTGACAGTGACCTTTGAAACTGTGGTCCCAACTCTCTTCATGTCATTGACCAGCTCCCAACTTGTAGTTCTGGGCTGATTCCTCACCTTTCTTATCATCAGTGATACCCCACGAGGTGAGATCTTGCATGGAGCCCCAGTCCGAGGGAGACTGACAGTCGTCTTTAGCCTCTTCCATTTTCTAACAATTGCTCCAAGAGTTGATCTATTTTCACCAAGCTGCTTGGCAATTGCCCCGTAGCCTTTTCCAGTCTTGCGGAGGTCCACAATTTTGTCTCTGGTGTCTTTTGACAGCTCTTTGGTAGTAGTTGGCGTCTGACTGACTGTGGGGTGGACAGGTGTCTTTAAATAGCTCAGGCAGGTGCTACTAAGTTAGACTAATGAGTGGAGTAGAGGTGGACTTTTTAAAGGCACAGTAACTGGTCTTTAAGAGCCAGAATTCTTGCGGTTTCTTAGGTGTTCAAATACTTATGTTCAGCAGTGCAAGACAAATACATTCTTTAAAAATCATACAATGTGATTTCCTGAATTTTTTTTTAAATTCTGTCTCTCAGAGTGGGAATGCACCTACAATGTGAATTTCAGACCCCTCCATGATTTCTAAGTGGGAGAACTTGCAAAATCGCAGGGTGTTCAAATACTTCTGTTCCTCACTGTACTTCTCCTAAATCAACTTGCCTGCAGGGGGGAGGAGAGGCCCTGTGTAAGCTTAAAGTTGGTTAGAGCTTACAAACAGCCACAGAATCTCTCACTGACATCTCCCCCTCCCCCAAGTGGCCACACTGGTGTCTGGTGGTTGACCATATAGGAATCAAGCACTGCATCATGGGAGGAAGGTGTGTCACAGGCTTCCCCATGCTAGTAAATGCTGTTTAAATTAGAACTAAAGCCATTTTTAATAGAGTAAGGAAGGGTTATAACACCTGTCAGGTTTTTTTTTTTTTTTTTTACCATTTATGGAGAGATTTCCCTTTACTTGCTGTCCCATAGCCATTAAGTGAAGGGAAATCCCTCCAAAGTGAGGGAATCTCTGGTTGTTACCAGAACTAGTGTCCCATTGGAAGATTTCCCCTCTACTACTGTTCTGGGGACAACCCAAATTTTGCTATTTTCTTTAATTTTTCGGTGAGAATGGTAAACAGGACAAATAAAGAGGGTGGACATATGGCAATAAAAACCTTACAGTTGCTCTAGTCCATCTCCGCTCTATCCAAAACTTAAAAAAAAAGATTTGCCTTTAGTTATACTTTAAAAGAGAAGTTTAGGGGTTTTTTTTAAATTATACTTACCGGCTCGATAACTAAGAACTGAGAATTCAAAGACCACTGATCGTTCAGTTCTCAGTGTTCTGTGAGCGGAAAGTTGATGACTGTAAGTTACCAGGCTTTGCTCCGCCACCCATACCACACCTCCCCACACTAACTGGAGCAATGGGCAGGGAGCAGCCAGCTAAGGCTCTCAGCAGATTGCCAGTCCATGGATCTGGGTGGATCCTGACTTTAACCTGTTCCCGCTCAGCTGTCATTTTGCTTTTGGCCCGGGCAGGAACAGGTTAAAGTCAGGATCCACCCAGATCCAAGGACTGGCACCTAGCTCAGCCTCAACTCTTATCTAATCCGGAGGGCATCATATGACGTCCTCCTGGGTCGCATTGTGGTGAGATCGGTCATGGGCTGTATACCTCAGACACAGCAGATGACAGAATTGTGTACCAGCTTGTTGCCAGTACCATGTGACCGATCACAGCAGGTCATATGACAATTGTAAACAATGGATGGCTTCCTTTCATGACATCCATCGTATACAAATGTGTCACAAGCTTTGACTGGTCACAGTGATCACATGTATAGACTGGGCCAATCACAGCCCATATGTGTCCTGTGATTAGCTGTGGCCAATCACAGCTAATAACAACAAAAACACCCGAATGAATCAATTTCATTCGGTTAAATGCCTGCTTCTAGCAAACAAATTTTGCTATAAACAATTATAACGTTTAAAAAAAAAAAATACTGATCACTTCCCCAAAGTAGTACACTATTACTATGGTAACATTGGTCACAGTGTGTTATGGAAAAAGAAATATCATAAAAAACGAAAATATATAACAACACACTGTGACCAGAGTAGTATAATTACATTTTTGTTCGCACTGCCACCTGTTAGTGACTCCTATTACCAACACACCAGTTATATGATGATGCTGTAATACACTGGTGACAGTATGCAAAAGAAAAGTTGTGAAAAAAGTTTTTTTTTTAAATTTCTTCATTTTTTCCAAACAATTATGACAAAAAAATTACAACTTCAAACTAGAAAAGCTACAATTTCTGGGGAAATTGTGTGACGTGTTCTTGCCTCCACCAGTAGTCTACAACTGGAGTGGGCAGAGTAACAGGGTGGAGTGCCTTGAGTAACTATTGTGTGGCTGGAGTAACTGTGAAAAGGTTGGACTGGGCAGAGTAACTGTGTGGAGTGTTTGGAGTGAGTAAAGATAGTAAACATTACACTAACCAATTGATTGATCAAATTTAAAAAGTGCACATGGCAAGCTTGACAGAGTGAGAAATGCATTTCAACTTTTATTTTTCAGCTCACACTCTAGCTTTTGTCACTCTGCTGCCTGCTCACACACCTGGGTTCCTATGGCAACTCACTCTACAGCAAGGGCAGAGAAGAGCTGTTAAAAACAAACTGCTCCAACTTGCTCACTTACCTGGCTGTTGCCATTTTCAAAGGGTTGTAGTTTAAAACTTATAAATCCTACACCGAAGAACTTTATATTGTGAGAATCACAAGACCCAGACCTACATTTTGGTGCATAGTATGTCTCTGAAATATTAAAAATGAAGGCACAGTTGCAGTTTAGAAATTGCCCTTCAAATATGAGGTGGCTACAATGGCGTTTCAATGAATGTCAATGGGCGGCATGAGTTGCAAACAAATGGTCATATTGTGAAAACTATCAGGACTATGGCTTAGCCATGGACATTTTTAGTGGCAGCAGGGATAGCTGAACGTTTTGATATAAGATTTGTGTAGCTGGGCTTGAGGGAGTGATGGCAGTTTAGAAATCAAATCCTGATTTTTCAGCTCACACTCTAGCTTTTGTCAGCTCCCACTCTAGTTTTGAACATTCCGCCATTCATTCCTATGGGACCAATTTCACCACAAAAACGCCGATATTTTGTGAACCATTCGGTGAAACGTTCCACAAAGTAATAGCACACCAATCGGGAACAATCCGCACGTTTCGGTATATTACTGTCTATGTAGTGTAAAAACTGTGGGAGGAGTTAGGGTGGTAAATTTGGCTATAATAATAAGAATATACAGTTGTGTCCAAAATTATTCAACCCCCAATGCTGTAAAGGGGTTTAGGGACTATAGTGTACATTTGGAATTGTATTCAGAATCAAATCCTACAAGGACGTTGTAACTACCCAAATGCAACTAAAATGACATCAATTGTTTATGTAATACAGTAGTAAATGGTTCTTATGTGGTTTCTTCATTGCCACAATTATTCAACCCCTTAAAGACTACCACTCTGAAGAACAGAGGTTCATACAGGTGCTTTCCATCAGGTATTGAAAACACCTGTGGATGTCACCGAGCAGCAATCAAGCATAATAAGCACCAATTAGGCAGCTTTAAAATGACTGTGATACTCAGCTCCTTCTAGACATTTACTGGTGTGGTTACAAACATGGTGAAGGCAAGAGAATGGTCCAGGAAGACAAGAGAAGAGGTGATTTCTCTTCACAGGAAGGGCAATGGCTATAAGAAGATTGCAAAGATGTTAAACATACCAAGAGACACCTTAGGAAGCATCATTCGCAAATTCAAGGCAAAGGGCACTGTTGAAACGCTACCTGGTCGTGGCAGAAAGAAGATGCTGACTTCGACTGCTGTGCGCTACCTGAAGCGTAGAGTGGAGAGAAGTCCCCGTGTGACTGCTGAGGAACTGAGAAAAGATTTGTCAGATGTGGGTACAGAAGTTTCAGCCCAGACAATAAGACGCACACTGCGTAATGAAGGCCTCCGTGCCAGAACTCCCAGGCGTACCCCCTTGCTGTCTCCAAAGAATAAGAAGAGTCGACTGCAGTATGCCAAAAGCCATGTGGACAAACCACAAAAGTTGTGGGATAGTGTTCTGTGGACTGATGAAACAAAATTAGAACTGTTTGGGCCCATGGATCAACGCTATGTTTGGAGGAGGAAGAACAAGGCCTATGATGAAAAGAACACCTTGCCTACTGTGAAGCATGGTGGAGGGTCAATCATGCTTTGGGGCTGTTTTGCTTCTGCAGGTACAGGGAAGCTTCAGCGTGTGCAAGGTACCATGAATTCTCTTCAGTACCAGGAGATATTGGATGGAAACGTGATGCAGTCCGTCACACACCTGAGGCTTGGGAGACGTTGGACCTTTCAACAGGACAATGATCCCAAGCATACCTCCAAGTCCACTAGAGCATGGTTGCAGAGGAAAGGCTGGAACATTTTGGAGTGGCCATCGCAGTCACCAGACTTAAATCCGATTGAGAACCTCTGGTGGGACTTAAAGAAAGCAGTTGCAGTGCGCAAGCCTAAGAATGTGACTGAACTGGAGGCCTTTGCCCATGAAGAATGGGCGAAGATACCCGTAGATCGCTGCAAGACACTTGTGTCAAGCTATGCTTCACGTTTAAAAGCTGTTATAACTGTAAAAGGATGCTGTACTAAGTACTAAGATTGAATGTCACTTGGGGGTTGAATAAAACTGATAATGCTGTGAGCACAGAAAAGACATTTGTGGTTATTTCATTATAACTGTTATGTTATATTTGTCTGACCTACAAGTGCCTCTTTAATGTAAATGTAAGCAAGATGACTGAATGATCAAAAGCAATGTCAAACTGGCCAAAACACTCAATTTCAGTGGGGGTTGAATAATTTTGGACACAACTGTATATGTGAGATAACATTAAGTGGTCTTGCCATGCAAGAACACTTAATAACTAGCTATGCCTCTTACTAAATACCTTGGACTATCTCCTTTGCAAAAAAGGGTTATTTGGGGGATATCTGTACAGTTCTGACATTTTTGGGCTTCAAGAAATTAGATTGGCCGTCAGTACTTCAGAATTGATACATTTTCAGATATATCCCATAGTTTGTGGACTCTATAACTTTCCTACAGACTAAATAATAAATACCGTATTTTCCGGCGTATAAGACGACTTTTTACCCCTTGAAAATCTTCTCAAAAGTCGGGGGTCGTCTTATACGCCGGTATACGGCATGCTGACACTATTTAGGGGGGCGGCGCGGTGCCGCTGCCCCCCCCCCCTTCCAAGGGACACTAAGTACAGGGGTGGGCAGGGGCTGCTGTTTCTTACCTGGCTCCAGTCCCACGGCAATCCGGTCCAGGAAGCGCGGCTGCTCCTTCATTTGGTTCGGCTACTGGATGTTCGCGCAGCTGCTCGGTTCCGCCTCCTCACCGGTGATTGGCCGCCAGGCACACAGGCGGCCAATCACCGGCGAGGAGGCGGAGCCAAGCGGCCCCGCGAAAATCGAGTGAAGGAGCGGCCGGTAAGTGTGCCGTACAGAGGTGCTGCTGCAACCACATATACTGGCTGCAGCAGCACCATACTGGAACAGTTGTCAGCAAGTGTCATTGGGGTCAGTGGGAGGAATAGTGCCCCATCGTTGGGGCATTATTCCTCCCACTGACACCAATGATGGGGCACTTTTCCTCCCCCCCACTGACACCAACGATGGGGCACTATTCCTCCCCCCCCCCCACTGACACCAATGATGGGGCACTATTCCCCCCCCCCCCACTGACACCAATGATGGGGCACTATTCCTCCACCCCCCACTGACACCAATGATGGGATACTATTCCTCCCACTGACACCAATGTTGGGACACTATTCCTCCCACTGACACCAATGATGGGGCACGATTCCTCCCACTGACACCAAAGATGGGGCACTATTCCCCCCACTGATACTAATGATGGGGCACTATTCCTGCCACTGATACCAATGATGGGGCACTATTCCTCCCACTGACACCAATGATGGGGTGCTATTCCTCACACTGACACCAATGATGGGGCACTATTCCCCCCACTGATACTAATGATGGGGCACTATTCCTGCCACTGATACCAATGATGGGGCACTATTCCTGCCACTGATACCAATGATGGGGCACTATTCCTCCCACTGACACCAATGATGGGGTGCTATTCCTCACACTGACACCAATGATGGGGCACTATTCCTCCCACTAATACCAATGATGGGGCACTATTCCTCCCACTAATACCAATGATGGGGCACTATTCCTCTCACTAATACCAATGATGGGGCACTATTCCTCTCACTAATACCAATGATGGGACACTATTCCTCCCACTGACACCAATGATGGGGCATGATTCTTCCCACTGGTGTGCATTGGAAGAGGGGTAGTCTTATACGGCGAGTATAGCCCAAACACTACATTTTAACAGGAAAAGTAGGGGGTCGTCTTATACGCCCAGTCGTCTTATACGCCGGAAAATATGGTACTGATTTGGGTTGTTTTCACCAAAGAAATATAGCAGAATACATCTTGGCCTAAATGTATGAAAAACAATTATTTACTTGCAAAATTTTATAACAGAAACTAAGAAAAACGTGGGTTTTTTTCCCCAAAATGTTTGCTTTTTTTCCGTTAATTTAGCAAAAAATAAAAACCCCAGCGGTGATTAAATACCACCAAAAGAAAGCTCTAGTTGTGTGAACAAAATGATAAAAATTTAGTTTGGGTACAGTGTTGCATGACAGTGCAATTGTCATTCAAAGTGTGAGAGCGCTGAAAGCTGAAATGTCGAGATCTTTCCCCTAGTCTGGACTGGCTGAGTGACGTCAGCCAACATCGGATTTCAGCTCAATGTTGGCTGGAAATGGGTCACAGGAGTGCAGAACGAACTGCACCCCTGTGATCTACAGGAGAAGCATAGACAGCTCTGGCTGTACTTCTCCTTTAGGTCTTTGTCCCCTGTGGCCAAACGGAGTAACAGGGGAGGTAAGCATACATGGAGGGAGTTAGTAGCATTTAAGCAAACCTTTTATTTTGCCCTGATAATAAAGCACTTTTCTATGACAGAACACCTGAGAACACTAAATAATACCAAATTAGAAAAAAAGTAACATCTATAAAGCACATAGATAGGGGTTCTTTTGATTTACTACTGTTCCCACATCAGCATATAGCCACTGTAGGTCTTTAAATTGGTAAGAGGCTCCATTGGCATTGTCACATTGTCTGTACAGCATTCTTGTAACTCTACAGTTACCCAGAAATCTTTGACACATTTCAAAACAGTTACACAGAAACTAGCCAAGATTTTAAAGATTTGATGAGCAGTTCTGAATGTGGGAGCACCTTCAGTTTCTTTTAGCCATTGAAAAAAAGGCTGTTCATCTGTGCATGTAAGCGCTGTGAACCAAGAGAACAACAATGCTGGGGGCTCCGGGTACATTTCCTGTTAACAAACCACACTGCTGTCTCAGTGACACGTCAAATTTAACCGCACTACATGGTAGATAACAGGGAAATTGCAATAAAATGAGTATGCATGTTTTAGGTCTTGCTCAGACCATGTGTGCATAAAAACCCATGGAATAAAACACGCATAGAATATTTTGGGCTTGTTCACACCATGTGCCGAGACATGTGTATTTCTAACATGGGTATGTGTCAGATTTGGCTTTTTGTTTCTCCACTTTTGTGTCATACCAATACAAACAAAAGAAATAAACATGAGAATGCCTAAACATTTGTAATTGCAACAATTTTCTGGGCAAAGTGGTACATTATCTGACAGAAATGCAGGGGTGCCAATATTTTGGGCCATGACTGTAGGAGTTACAGAATTCAAGGAAGTAAATATGTGGGAAACTTTTAGAAACTTCAAGATCATTCAGAATAATAGGAGTAGGCGAAGGGTCCATTCACATTTGTGCAATATTCCTTGCAACTTTGATGAGTGCGACTATGGCTTTGACCAAGGATGATTGTTTGTACTCTACAAAGTCGCAAACAAGTTGCATGTATTTCATTCAGATGCATCTTTCATGCAACTTTGGAGGGTTTACATTGAAGCCTATGGTGCTCCAGTTGCATGAAAATCAGACCAAAGCAGTGCAGGAACTGACTTGGAGTCACACAGATAGAATAGTACTCATTGGGAAACATGGGGTGTGACTTGTCATGCAGCTTTGAACCCCAAAGTCGCATGACAAATCGCACCAGTGTGAATGGGCTCTAAACAGGAGTAGGCTGAAATACAATGTGAAAATGAATATGAGTTTACAATTTGACCATAGATAAGCTTTAACCAAATTTATACCGTATATACAAAAATAAAGAGAAATATGTTTAGCAGTCTACAACACAGTTCAATCATTACCATTTACTACATGGAATGTAAGCACAGTCAGGGGTAGCATTGGCAACTATCAATTTTGGATTAGGTATTGAGCATTACACTTCGGCTCTGCATCATCTGAATAACTCTTCTCTATCCCATCACAGGTAAATGTCTGCGAGCAATATCCATCTGTACTATATCCATGCCATGTATGAATGCTAATTGACACGGCTGTGCTATATGGTAATCTATACTGCTTTCAAAATCCACCTCTAACTGAAGCTGATTCATTACTATAAATGTTCTTATTGGTAATTTTTGCTGCTTCAAAAACCTTTAGCTCTGTCCATATTACTGTGATGTATATTTTGCTCTTATTGTCTAACCCAAATTTATGAGCTGATCCTAATCTTTACAACTCTGCCCTCCTGCTCTCTTGTTGTCTCTTGTAGTCCTCCTTTGGTGTAAGAAGTTTGCCCTGCTAGCCATGTGTCTCTCCTATGCATTCCTAATTGGTTAATTGGCAATACTCCTACCCAACTCAGTATAAATTTTGGGCCTTCCTTAGGGGAGGCACAGCCAGGAGTAGCATTGGCAACTATCATCTTGGCTAAAGTATTAATCTTGAATTAAGTATTGAGCATTGCACTTCAGCGAATGCACTTCAGCAAAAACACAGCGAAGCAACAGCAGCCAACTTCAAATACTAAACAGACTACAGGTGGTCTGTTTCCCCATCCAGCTTTTTCATCTCTTACCCAGTCTGCCTCTTCATCTCACCACTCTAACATGCGCGCCCTACTCCTCCTTCTCACAGTTGTATGCTCGCTCTTCAAACTTTCTTTCCTTTACCCCTCTTCTCCACCCCACAGCTTTTTTATAGATCACTCACACTCCTGTATTCATCTTAGATTGTAAGCTCCAAGGAGCAGGGCCCTCCTTGCCCTCTTGTATTGAACTGTATTGTTGCTGTATTGTCTTCCGTTATATTGTACAGCGCTGAGCAAACTGTTGGCGCTATATAAATCACGTATAATTAAAATAATATTACTACACTCATCAACTCCTACTAATTCTGAACCCACATACTAATAAAAACTCCAGGACACTGAGACCTGTCCCTCAATATAAACCATACTCCCATATTACCTCTCTCACCCTTCTGCTTCTCCTAACATTTGAAAACATTTCCCCAAATCCTGGGCCACCATCTTTTTCCTTTGACCAACACACTTGGCACCTCCTATCCTCTAACAGCAGCCACAATCCACACAAACTGGTTACTATTCCTCTTCTTCCTAGAACCAGCCTCCCCTTTTCCTGTGCCCTTTGGAATGCCTGCTCTGTCTGTAGCAAACTCACCTCTGTCCATGACCTCTTTATCACAAACTCCTTTAACGTACTTGCAATTACGGAAACCTGGCTTCACAAATCTGACTTTCCCTCTTCTGCTGCCCTCCCTCATGGTGGTCTCCTCTGGACTCGCTCTCCCAGGCCTAGTGGATGGAAAGGAGATGGAGTTGGAATCCTCCTATCCCCTCAAAGAACTTTTCAGGTCCTTCATTCACCTCCCTCCCTGTCCCTCTCATTTGAAGTTCACTTTATTTGTCTATTCTCTCCAGTTTCTTTAAGAACTGCTGTGATCTATCGATCTCTTGGACCGGTATCAAGCTTCCTTGCTGACTTCTCTGCCTGGCTACCTTACTTTCTCTCTTCTGAAATTCCCACAATCATTCTCGGTGACTTCAATATCCCTGTTAATCTTAGCACTCCTGCTACTTCTAAACTTCTGAGCCTAACCACTTATTTTGACCTAAATCAATGGACACATGCTTCTACTCACTCTAATGGTAACTGCCTCGACCTTGTATTCTCCTACCTATGCACTCCTTGCAACCTCACCAACTTTCCTTTTCCTCTCTAATATCACTCCCTTATTAGCTTCACTCTCTCATTGGTTTCCTCCACCTTTTCTTCCAATTACCGAACAGTTACTTATAGAAACCTTCGCTATCTTAACCCTCCTCTTCTCTTTTCAGCAACAGATTGTCTCAATGACAAAATTAAGGCCCGACCGCTACAGCCCTGGCAAACAAACAATACCAGGTGCGTCAATAAACTTAGCCGTGCTCTTGAGCGTTTATGGTGCAAGACTAAGACCCAGCAAGACTTCGATCAATATAAATCTGCCCTTCAAAAATACAAATCCTGTCTCCACACTACCAAACAGACCTATTTTAGCACTCTCATTAATACCCTCTCACACAGTCCCCATCAACTCTTTTCTACCTTTAACTCTCTATTTCGTCCTTCAATACCTCCACCCACTCACTGCACTCACTGTCCAGGAAATCTCTAATCACTTCAAAAATAAGATTGATACAATTTGCGATGAGATCTCCACTGTACAGATATCTCCCTTACCCTACACTCCTTGTCCACTTGAACAGTCAATACTTCCCTTGTTTAACCCAGCCACTATAGAGGGAGTTGGTAAACTTCCTGTCCCCTAACCACCTGTCCACTGGACCCTGTTCCCTCGCAAATACAACGGTCAGCCTCTGGCTCTATCCTTTACTCTAACTCATATCTTCAATCTCTCAAACTTGGTATACTCCCTTTTGCCTCCAAATTCCTTGAACGTCTAGTCTACAAACAGCTTAGCTGCCACCTTATTGAGAATAACCTTCTCGATCCCCTTCAGTTTGGATTTCACCCACAATACTCCACAGAAACTGCTCTCCTAAAACTCTCAAACGACTTACTAACAGCTAAAACCAACGATCACTTTTCCGTACTCTTACTCTTGGACCTCTCCGCTGCCTTTGACACAGGTGACCACGCTCTCCCCCTCAAAAAAACTCTATTTACTTGGCCTCCATGACTGTACTCTTCATTGGTTTGAATCTTACCCATCTCACCGCACCTTCAGTGTCACTTAGAACTCTATTTCTTCCTCTCCTACTCCTCTTACTGTCGGGGTCCCCCAAGGTTCTGTCTCTAGACCTCTCCTATTCTCAATCTAAACTTCTTCCTTGGGTCAGCTGACAGCTTCCCATCGTTTCCAATATCATTTCTATGCTGATGACACTCAAATCTCTCTACTCATCAGTACACCCCTTCCTAAAACTCCATCTATCCAAAACTAGCTCATAATATTTCCTCCTCCATGTGCCTCCTCCTCTGATTTCTCGGTCAGGATCAATAGCACAACTATCAATTCATCCCTGCATGCCAGAGTGCTAGGGGTAACCCTGGATTCTGAACTATCCTTTCAGGCCCACATCCAATCCCAGTCCAAGTCATGCCACCTCAACATCTCCAGAATATACCCCTTTTTAACCAGTGATACCACAAAGCTTCTAATTCACTCCCTGGTTATCTCTCACCCCAATTACTGCAGCTCTCTCCTCATTGGCTTACCTTTACATAGGCTATCCCCCCTCCAGCCCATCAGGAATGCTGCTGCCAGGTTCATCCACCTTACCAACTGTTCAGTGTCTGCTACACCTCTCTGCCAATCCCTCCAATGGCTTCCTTTTGCCCAACGAATAAAATTCAAAATACTAACAACAACTTACAAAGCCATTTACAACTCTGCCCCATCTACATCACCAGCCTGATCTCCAAATATCGATGAAACCACTCATTTCGATCCTCCCAAGACCTTCTGCATTTTAGTTCCCATGTCACCTCCTCCCATGCTCACCTCCAGGACTTCTCCTGAGCTTCTCCCATCCTATGGAACTCCCTATCCCAATCTGTCTGACTATCTCTTAATCTAGCCACTTTTAGACGATCCCTAAAAACCCTTCTCTTTAAAGAAGCCTATCCTGCTTCTAACTAGTAAATTGCTTTTTATTTCCTCCATCAGCTCATCCCCCACAGCTATTACCTTTTGTATCACTCAACCCTTCCCCCTAGATTGTAAGCTCTAACAAGCAGGGCCCTCTGTTTCCTCTTGAACCAAATTGTATTGGAACTGTAATGTCTACCTTCATTTTGTAAAGCGCTGCGCAAACTGCTGGCGCTATATAAATCCTGAATAATGATAATAATAAGCCGTGAACTTCAAATGATAAAGTGCAGTTGCTTTGCAGCTACAGTAACAAAAAAGGTCACTTTACCTTGAAGAAAACTTGTCCTTATTTTATATATCAGATGCTTATCATAACAAGTCTTTGTTTTATTCATCAAAGACTGAGGAGCTGGCAAACATCCCAAAATGTATCAAAAAACTTGGTATTTATGGGACTTAGAACTCAGATTACCCCTTATCTGATAAATGGGATGCTATGTGAACAAGTCTGGATGTGACTGTTCTGCAGAATGGAGCTGCTGTGACACAAGTCAGGCACTCCCCTTCAGATAAAGGGTAGGGCTTACAAACCATTAAAACAAACATGCCATCAGCCCTTTAAATAACCTGTATTATGGCTTCACATTCTGAGCCCTGCACACATCTGTCGGAGAAATGCGTGAGGTCCTAAATGAAGGTTACAAAAGGACAGTGTGTACTTTGGGTGCATTAGAAAATCTCCCAGAGTAAGCCAGCATCTGTAGTATAAACTACAGATTAAAAAGGGGCATCTGTCTAGTAAAAAGGAGTTAGCTGTGTTAGTTAAAAAAAGTGCACTTGGAGCTGCAAAGAGTCTGCACTGCTGCTTACTCAGTGCAGGTGAGTGCAGAATTCCATCTGTGGAGGAGGTCAGTGTTGCACTGCAGCACAGATAATGACTAATTTATGCACACAAGACGCAGGATCATATCACAGGCAGGCTTTCATTAACAGGCACAAACATGGACTACAACCTATTTTTCTTCTGTACTTTTAAAAAGCTTTAGTAATTTTAAAGGCTTAGTTCACCTTTTCAGAAAAAAAAATTAAAAGATCAACACAGTACACCCTCCCCATCAACTTCCCCAGATGGTGTAGCAGCCCAGGAATTTAAAATCCCTGCTTTTCTGCCTTTTCTTTCTGCAAGGCTTCCAGAATGGATCAGAGCAATTCTCTGTGTAAGTGCTGACCAATCAGAATCACTCTGATTCATCCTTGAAGCCCAGCAGATAGAAAAGGGAGAAAAGCAGGGATTTCAGATCCATGGACCGCTACATTGGCTGTGTGGTCACTGACAGTTCACCTACTGAGGTAAGTACAGTGAAGACCAGGGGGTGTTGGCTGGAGTTTGTAAGGTGTTAGTTCGCCTTTTCATTTTTACTGAACTTTTCATTTTTTGCACTTTAACCCCTTGCCATTGCCACCCCTCTCTCCCCTCAGTGACCACGCTGGGATGGATGTGTTCTCATGCCTAGTGTAGTCAGTCTGAAATAGACTGGTAGGATTCAGCAGGTATAAAAAAAAAAAAAAGAAGAATACTCTCTGATAAAAAAGGATACTTTTTAACACAAGTATATGGTACAACAGACATCAGGAATATGAAATTGGGAAACATTCTTTAAATGCATGAGAAACCAATCTGAGAAGTAGTAGTAGACGTAGTGTTTGTTTCGTTTATATGCAAAGTAGATATGCCTTTGTCTATAATCAGGTTAAATGATCCATACAGACGTTTTCCTTCAAGCTCCCTTTTACTTCCCAAAATCATGAATTTATCTCCCCCGGATGCACAGATATTCTTTTTCTTTTCTAAAACACAATAGAAATGTATGCACCTGAACAAAGTAAAACATATAATCTGTATTATATCACTTAAAATTATTACATACAATTATATGTGTTCAGAAACTCCCTATAGACACAAGTAAATGCATATAATCTCATGGATGCCATTAGCCATGTAAATGCGACTGAACAGGTTTTTCCATCATTTCCTGTCTCAGTGGTCTTCAGGACAAAGAGGATGAATCCCTCTCTCTCTACCTGAATCAAAAAACAAAAATCACAAGAAGAAAAAAAATAGCATTTTTAGTATATGCAGCATCGGACAAAAAAAAGATCATGTAAGTTTATTACTTCTAATAGAGATTTTACTAAAACTGGTGCACTCAGAATCTAGTGCAGCTGTGCATGGTACCCAGTCAGCTTGTAACGTCAATTACTCCAGGTTCACATATATGCGGCCGTGCAGGGCACGTTTTGCACGGGCACGAGAGCCCATTCATTTGAATGGACTCCCGTGCCCGTGACACACAGGGAAGAAGTCCCTGCACGTCTTTGGAAATCGCAGCCCGCACAGGAACCTAAGTTCCCAGTACGGTTCCGTTTCAGTGCGGGTTGTTACAAACGTGCACAACACACAGTGAAGGACGCAGACTCCCCCTTTATTAAGAGTATCCATTTCTCCCTTATTCTCCTTCCCCCTCCCTTCCTGAGAGGCCCAGGGACATATGGCCAGTATGTGTGTGAATTAGGAATGTCACAGCCACCCCCAAGAGAGTTGGAGTCTCTCTGTCCACAGAACCTGCCAATTGTAACACCTCCTGAGAGATAAGGCAAGCTCTCTCAGGAATTGAATGGGATTCTGACCTAATGAGCCTAACTCAGCGTAGGTGACAGAATCAGATAACACTCTTCCAAATCCATTTTTCCCCTATGTCTCATATCTTGGGATATGAGAGACTTACATAAAAACCAGACATACCGTCAGATTGGCTAGGAGGAACCGAACAGTTTGATGGGTCACTGGACTTGTCTTGCATACACAGGAAAGCAGAAAAATAGATCTTGTGAACCGTTTAGCATACACTTTCATAATTCATATCTACTCAATCCTTAAACTTGTCTGCAAAATAATCTACCCATGGGTGGGATGTCACTTGTGCATAGGAACAGTTATGAACCCAAATATGAACTAAACAAGATTTTGGCTCTAGTTTGGGTCGACACCCAGACCTCCACGCCTACATGAGGTATTGGTCCGTGGTGTCAGAGACACCCTCTGCTGGGGACTTTAAAACAGGCTGTCAGGCCTAAAAGAAGGAAGTTTAAGAATTCTCCCATTGACCATCCTAGCATAGGGAGATCAAAGCACCCTGCTGCTCCAAAACTTGGTCTGCTTACATCCAAGGCTTAATGGCAAGTACCTTAACCCTTTAATCTCTCTCTGTTATCTCTTTGCTGTGCTGTCATTCTCTGTATATGTATATATATATATATATATATCTTAGTACATATTTTTTCTGTAAATATTTTTATTGCACCTGTTTGACCTTTTAGTAATAAATCTTTCTTTCTGAAAGTGTTGAACTGTTTCTATAGCTCTGTATTGCAACTTACGAATTCCTGCCTCTAAAGAGAACGCTACTGTTTGTTTAACCCTGTGTATAACAGGCCTGTGTTATGACCGTTTTATACAGACGATTATCTAAATCATTATAGTGTTTTAGCTGAGATTGCCGAGTTTCCTCTTTCTCTGTCAAAAAGGAGGTGGTGGCAGTGCGAAGGGTTATTGCGTAATTAACCTGACCCAGTAATAATCGCTCAGGCTGACGGCACATTTATCTGTTGTCCATTAGCTGGAAAATCGTTGTGCAGGGAGCAGCTGAGTGTGGCATTGTTACGCACATCACATCGCGGTTTCAGATTGGCTAGTCCTTCGGTCGCGAGTTCGGTGAGAATGGCTGGGGTCTGATGCTGCGATCGTGACATATTGGACGTCGCGATCGTGAGATTGTCACATGCTGGTGGCGGCGATCTTGCGATCGTGACACGGGTGGCTTGCCATTTTGAACTAATGGCACCCGCACGCAGGTCCACATTTCTCTGTGCAGATGGTGCTGCTGCATGGATTTTCGTGCGGATCCACAGCGGCACCACCCACACAGATGTGAACCTATGGTGATGCTTTGATATTACAAACTGGAAGCTCACTGGTTTCGAAGCACCAGACTTTGCAATCTCCAGTTTTAGTAATTAACCCCCCTGTGTGTCAACTGCAATACAAGCTTTTTTAAGGATGATAAAAGGAGAAAGCCTGGAAAGTAGAAATCATTCAGTCCTGGCTCACACTGATGTGATGTGGGGAACGCAGCGAATCCTGTGCATTTCCCGTACTGCACTGCAATCGCACAGCACCCATGCAATCAGCTGTGGCTGTCAATGTTAAATGAATAAAATAATATAAAATACCCCGAGGAAGTTATGAGGTTGGTGACGTAACGCGTAGGTATGCCATGACGCAGCTTCCGGAGTGCAGTGACGCACTTCCGACGTCGGACGCCATTTTGAGGAATCTGAAAGTCCCCTATTTATGCAGTATACCTTAGCATGAGGGATCTACTGTTACATTCAAAGAAAAAAGTGTGTGGGCATTTTTATTGTTTGAAATAAAAGAATTTCTTTTCACCTACTACACTATGGAGGCTCTTTTTTCTCTCACCCTGTGGGGTGTGAGATATATTTAACAGAAAATCTTCCTGTGAGGCCTGGTTTATGTTGGAGAGGAACTACAGGTCCCAGAACCACTTACTACAGTTGGAGTAGGATCCAGGGAGATCCTGAAAGCGAAGTGGCCCGTTGGGTCGCTGAAGGGAGGTGAGGAGGCAAACTAGCCATTGAGGATTTGAGTGTGCTGACACATTTACAGTTACCTTCACCACACTATGCTGAAGTGGCCCGTTGGGTCGCCGAAGGGAGGTGAGGAGGCAATCTAGCCATTGAGGATTTGAGTGTGCTGACACATTCACAGTTACCTTCACCACACTATGCTGCATGGTTTTTGAAGCACAAGTTTATGGACACTTATATTTATGTAGAGTTCAGTGTGTTTGATCACATTTTTTCACTTCATCACTTTATTCTCGTTATAGGGGTCCTTGCATTTGTTTTAAAGTGTCACATGATTTACTTTGTTATTCACTGAATATAGGGCACAAAGGTGACTTTTTGTCACATGATAAATATATATATATATATATATATATATATATATATATTTTGGTGGCACGTTTCATTTGTATTGGATGTGCATTATTTGGGGGGTTTTAGGTTGAGTGCTACACTATAGTTGAATGACACCCAGAAACAGATCGCAAATTGCAGTGCAATTGCCAGAAATCGAGTTGCATAGGTGTGAATACAGGTGCTAAAAAAAAAAAAAAAAAAAAAAAAGAAGAAGGGTCCAACAGCATTTTGGTGCAGATGGCTCAAATCACACTGCACAGACATCACATGTGATGTGCACAGGAATGCGGTGCACACTGCACAAGTTGAACCTAGTTTCAGTCTTTAATGGTCAACTGACTGAAAACCCTGTGTGTATTGTGTGGGGGGTGTTTGCTTAGTGCTTGAAGGCAATTACTGTCTTCAACATAAACTGGATATATTTGAAAGCTCCAAAGAGGATTCCCCTGGCCACTTTCCGAAGTTTACTGGCCTGTCATTTAGACAGCCCAAGATAACATGTTCTTCTCATGCATTAAAGTGGTTGTAAACCTCAGACATGAAATCAGAACAAAGCACATATTTCTAGTGTTTACTTGTCTCTCTCCAAAGCACTAAGTGTCATTTTTCTCTGCTGTCTAGTTCCTCTGCTATCAACATGAATCACTTCTGACAAGTTTTCCCGACACCAAAAGCTAAAAAGTTGACAATGGAGGGATCTCCAACACACAATCTGTGATTGACAGCCTCAGCTCTGTTCCTGTGTGCTGTGTGAAGGGGAAGGGGGAATGACCCTTACCTCCAAAGAGCTCTCAGGGCTCTTGTACAGTGTGTCCCAGTTTCTGTTGAACCTTCCTGTTTGTACCAGCCTTTAGGGTTTACAACCACTTTAAGATAAACTGTTTAGCATCATTGTTTTGTTCTCATTTCTAGAAGCATTACTTCCAAACAAAATCTAGTTACAGTAGCTCATTCAAATGCAAATATGTTTACCAAAACAATAACATGAAAAGGAAAAAAACCCAATACTGTATTGCTCTGGGATGATCAAAGTGATGTTTTTACACCAATTCCAAAAGGAAAGCTGATGTCACCTTTAAATCTAACATAATAGTTTTCTGTTATCTTTTGACGTTATTGTTCCCAGTGGTCTTGGTTCACCTTTGTACTTTTTAGTTCATAAACGAATGTGGCTTTTTACACATGGTTCTTTTAAATTTACAGCCTGTGATCTTATGGAATATGCTGCAACAACATGGGTTCTGATACAATGTAGTAATTACATTTTTTCCATCCGTGTAAAGGCCTATTCACACCAAATGCTTTGGGATGTGTTGCTCAATGCAATACCAATGCAAATACAATCCGTATTAAATAAATGCAGTTCACACCAATCCACTGAGTTGATGTGCATTTGTACGCAGAGCAACACAGCTAATGTGTTAATGAAGCCTTTTTCGACTAGGGTGCCTTCAACTTTCTTCAGGAGTGCCTTGGCAAATTACCTACAAACTGCCCAAAAATTGTACACAAGCCAGCGAGTGGAAGAATACTGCCTTTTAGTTACAAAAAGCCGCAGGTTTTCATTGTGTACCAGTACTACCTTCCAGGTGCCAGTGTCCTAATAACCATTGAGGTTTCAGTTGATAAGAAGGACGTCAGGTGCATGCACAGCATCCTTGTTTGCCCTTCTCCATCAGCACTGGAGGCCACATTAGCTGAGTGAGGGAGAAGATAAACGCTTGAATACTAGTCAGTTTCAGTGTACAAAGGCATATTTGCTTTGGAAGAATAAATTACCTTTAACGTTGGATGTCCTACATGTGTGGATGCTGCTGAGTTATGTAAAGCTATTTGTTTAGTTTTCTACATTTTTGAATGGGGTGCCTCGGGATTGTGCATAATTGTAAGGGGCACCTTGACTGAAAAAGGTTGAGAAACACTGTGTTAATGTATCTAAATACAAAATAAACAGCTCTGATTTTTTTTAGTTCTTTGGTGACCCAGAGTCTACTTGCTATTGTCTGGATAGTGTTTGGGCATTAACAGAGCACAATTAAAACCTACAACCCTTGGGAAATGGCCAGAAGATGGGTGGATATTGATGAGATATATGACTAATCCCATGGGCTGAATAAAGGTAATAAAAGAAAGACCCAGAAATTACAGTAGATTGCCACCAGAATTTACCCAGATTGGACACATATGTGGAATTCAAAGCAGACAGCCACAGGCGAATTAAAAAAAAAGAAAGTGCACTTTCCTTCACATAACAGATCAGTCCACATGTCTTTCAACATTTGGGGGGTTACCTTGCAAGGTTGGAAATAATTATAAAAAAAGAGCTGAAACCATACATAGTGTACAACGTATTTTATTAAACACCACAAATACATATAATATTATGTGCAGACTACGGTAACAAACAAAATGTACACATTCTTGAAGAAAAGAGTCCAGAAAAAAATATAACAGCATAATCATTTGACAATTTGGAAAACTGTATTTTGGAACATTCAGAAGCTAGGGAAAAAGTTTGTGACAGGAAATTATGTCTGCAGGGGACGTAAAATCAATTATGCCTGGTTCCCCCCTAGCACTACTCCACTGATCTTGTTCGAAGTAATGGTGGAAGGAGTCCTCAAAGATATAGCTGTCCTTCCCTACATAGTTGTGGAAAACACAGCTTGCTTTGATGACATTAGCAACATTTTCTGGAGTCATTTGAATGGTTGAGTGCAATATCTCCAATTTGTTTGCCAGGATACCAAACGTGCCCTTGAACATTCTGCAGGCCAGCACAGTCTGCACTTTAAATAGTTTAAGTCCCTTTGAATATAGGGCCACATTGAATGTTTGCTTAGTCCAAATGCCTCATAACCCACAAAAACAGAAGGGTATGCTGGTTTGATGGTTCCAGGCTATGGTCTGTCCTCTGGAATTTTGATTTGTTTATTCTTCAATATCTGACCAAATTTGGAATGATTTTGATCATTGCTTCTTCTGTAAAACCCCACATGTATGCAGGTAAACAGTAACCTGTACCCTCAACTGCCAGTAGATCCAAAGAAAAACATTTATTGTAGTTGAAGTAGATCCTTCCATCAGTGGCATCTCTATTTCTGCCTTGGAGCATTCCCAGTCGGGAAAGGACATCTGCAATTTCTTTCCACCTTCCCTGTGCAGCAGTTGGCCTCAGCAATTTCTGAAAGGTGCACCAGATTACCTTGCATGTTGATTGTAAAATACAATTGATGGTCGATTTGCCCAAGTAGTACTCACAATGCATGGATGCATATAAATGTCCAATAACAAGAAACCTGTGAAGAGAATGAAAGGTTATTCTAATCCCAAACTGCTTTTTTTTTTTTTTTAACTTACAACATTGAATGTTTTCTGGATATTTTCTCAAAGAAAGGGTATCCTTTTTATGCTTCTAAACAGAACAGAGAGGATTTTGATGAGGATGCTTTAGTAGTCTTCCTCATACTGTGAGTCCACTGACCCATGGATTCCCCAACAGTACCTGACTGACAGACTCTGGGCACATCCACCTCTTCACTATCACAGCCACCTGCTAGTAGTAACATGGAAAGCATCCATCTAGCCAAAGGCACCAAAAGACCACAGGATGTGCTGGTTGATGCTCTTAAATTTTTTATTGAAGAGAAGGAAGTTAGCATCTGGCCATGTTCTTCATCCTAGTTGGAAGTGCCTAATAACGAAATGATGTGGCAAAATACAATACTTTTTTCTACCACTCCTAGGCCCATTCAGCCCAGTACCCCTTCAGCATCACCTCCCCTGTTATAACCAGCATGCTCAGCCACCTACCAACACCCTTATACTTTTCATCAATCCTCCTATCCCGCAATCCATCTACATTTTCCCCTCCCACCTCCACCGTTGATCTTTGAGAATTGTCTCTAATATCATTTAATGATCATCATTTGCAGAAGGTTCATGGATGACAACACTGGGGAGGATATAGCACCACCAGCCTCTGTCTTGTTACTTTCCATGGATTAATGTTATGTTGTCAGAGTGACTACAGATATATAAGTTTTAGAGTACTTCTGTATTTTGTTTCTGTAGATTTGAGTTTGTCTGAACTTGTATGTAAATCAATGTTTAAATGTTTCCATTTAAACCATGTATGATTTTTGAGTGCAACTTAGATGAAAAAGGAGCACAATACTTGTCTTCATCCACATTTTATCCACAGAGCTATTGTTTTGGGCAATACGTGTCATTGTTCAGCATTATTCAACCAAAGGTCTACTTACTACAAATGACAATCTTCCAGATGGGAACAGGATGGCAAATTTTTGGATAACTCGAAACACATTAAATAAGTAGCATTTAACTTAGCAAAGATTAACTATGAGATGTTTAGTTGGTGGCACTGCCTTTCTACAATCTGTGTCATGAAGTTAAAAGTCAAGTACCATCCTTTTCCACCTGCTATACAGTTTTGTGCCGGGAGTTCATCGATCATGCTTCCCCAGCCCTTTGACAGGTGCTCTCCCACCCCAAAACAGAAGCTCAAAAACATGGTGTTATGGAATAAGACCCACGTCCGTACTGCCACAAATATGTATATGGCAGACAGGCACCTAATCTCTCTCTCTCTTCCACAAGTCTGCTTCTGACTGCTTTTCATAGTCAGGAAGGGGTTAGATACCCCCAACACAATTCACTATAGCCCAATAGCTTCAAGCAAATTCCTATGTTCCCCTTTGTGACTGCAATATGACTTTATAGGTCCACATGAAATATGCCCCTTGCCAGAATATTGTTAAAGTAGAACTAAAGGCAAACTTTTTTTTTTCATTCTGGATAAAGGAAGGGTTACAAGCTCCTTTCAATGTTTTTTTTTTTGCCATCTGTGTCCCATTATGTAGATTTCCTTTACTTCATTTCCCATATCCAAAACAGGAAGTGAGAGGAGATCCCTCCAAAGAGAGGGAAATCCCTGGTTGTCACCAGGGTCACTGGAGCTAGCATAAGCACTGGAAGATTTCACCCCTATTACTGTTCTGGGGACAGCCCAAAATTTGGAATTTTCTTTTACTTTCACTTTCAATGATAATGGTAAACAGGACAAATAGAGACGGTGAATCTCCATAATGGGGGTACAAACAGCCCTAAAAACTGACAAGTGTTCTAACCTCTCTCCACTCTATCCAAAACTGAAAAATAAGTTTTGCCTTAAATTATACTTTAACCCTGCAGCAGAGAATTGAGAATGTGCATCTGTGAATGTTCATAATTCTCCAGCACGATGTCAAAATGAAAAATTAGTCAGTGTTTATGTCAATTTTATGACACATACTGTTAAACTTGGTCTGGCAATTTTTAAAACTATGGTCATGAAAGGGTTAACATGAGTGCAATGCGTTTTTGAGCATTTGCCAAATTTTGTTACCTACATAAAAACATGCAAGCCAAAAATGCACCATCTATTGCAAACACTGCATTACCTTTCAATTGACATCCAGATGTAGTTAAACATGTCGTGAGAGTGAAGTCAGGGTTCAAAATAGTCCTGTCCTTTTCTTCTTCATCATGAAACATAACCTCTGCTGGGTATGTCTTCTTGAAATTGCAATGGCAAGTATTAATGCCTGTAGGAACACACCGTAAACTAACAGATTCTCCAAAGGGATCCAACAAATTTAGCAATGAGAAGTCCATAGTGGAGAAGGTGACCTCAGTGGAAATGTTCCTTTAAATGAAGACGCATTTAAATCAAGAGAAGCATATACAATATGTATTGCAATGAAATGTAAAAGTGCAACATAGAACAGTTAAATATATGTGTCAGCGCATGTCAACATGCATGCAATTAATGTGTATTCTGGTGTTGTGGAATTCTACATTTGGGGCATATGTCTCTGAACACACACGTCCCATAATGTGCATTCAGCTCAGTACAGCATTTTCCTACTTGGTACCATAGGAGAAGCCAGAAGTGCCAGCAGGAAACCCAAGAAGAGGATGTTCAGGGCCACTCTGTTCCATTGCGCAGAGCAGGTAAGTATAAACCTATTTGTAAACACAATTTTTTTTCTAATAGCAATCACTTTAAACTAGGTACACACACTGGCCGAAAATTGGCCAGTTCAGCAGAAACTGGAAAACTTTGGATCAGTGTGTACAGCTGTCTCTCCGACAGAAGCTGATCTAACAACCAGCATTTGTTGAAGGGATATGATCAGCATATGATCAGTGCTTGCAGCCAATGGCTGCAATAACTGATCTGTGAATTCTAGTGGGGGGGGGGGGGGAGTGCTTCCTGAGTGTTTTCCGGAGTGCTGTCAGAATTCAATAGAACAGTACAGCACTGACACCGCTTGTGTTGGTATGGCGATCTTTCATTTTTTTTTTTGTTTCGCCTGCAGTGTACCCAGTTTTATTCTGAACTCTGAAGAAAGTAAAAGGAGGAGGGGGTCGAACTTCCGCACAGTTCGCCGTGGCAATCTGACCAGATGTGGGGGCAGATACCTGTCAAAATCAGGTACCAGCTCCCCCCCCTTTTGGGTAAAGTTCTGCTTTAAGCTCATGTCACACTGGTATCTAATGATGGAATCATCAAGAGTCTAGTTACATGTATATATGCTGTCACTCCTTCAGTGACGAGTGTAGACCACTGTGGGGGCATAGGACATAGGTAAAAGAGCAGATGCACATTGGTGATACTGTGGCTATTGGGCTGTTGGCAGAAGAAGACTCATCAGTGTGACGTGGCCATTTTTCTACCACCTTATGCCGCTATGGTCTAAGTTTGTCAAAAGTACAAGTATGCAACAATAAGCGTGTAATCTTAGAACATTTTTCAATTAATAAAATCTTTATGCAGCTGCTGTTAAGGATATATATCTCACAGAAATTATGAGTGAAGGTCTTTTAACTTTCCTTGAGGGCAGCGTCACACCTATACATGCATTAAGTGCCCACCACATTGTGTGATGTATGTGCATTGCCATTCAATCTGGCAACCCAATGCCCACATACAGGTGTAAGAAAAAACTGTTCTTTAGTGCACCTCAATGCACCAAAATGGTGTAGCTACATTTTCTCCTATATGTTTTTACATTCTCCAACAGCTCATCCCCCGCAGCTATTACCTTTTGTATCACTTGACCCTTGCTCTTAGATTGTAAGCTCTAACAAACAGGGCCCTCTGATTCCTCTTGTACCAAATTGTATTGTAGCTGTAATGTCTGCCTTCATTTTGTAAGCACTGTGCAAACTGTTGGCACTACATAAATCCTGTATAATAATGATGATGATACTTGTTTAACCTCCTTAGCGGTCTGATTATTTCCGATTTTTGGTGCTGAAAGCGGTACCATTATTCTGCATGGAAATGTGTAGTTTTTTTTATTGTAGGCTGTAATATTTAGGAATAACCCACTGAAATCTGTCCGAACAAGAGTCTATTAAACATCCCAGGTATGATAAAATTTGAAACACAAAATCATAAATTATAATTTAATAAATAATCATAAAAAATAATAATATAATATTAATACATTTAATTCAATAATATAATCAAACCAAAAACACTGAAATTTGAAATATAGCGCCAAGTTTGCACATTGCTGAGCAAAGTCGCAAAATTGTTTTCAGTGTCTGATGACGAATTTCTCCACGAATCATTATCACTCAATTCTGCAAGTGGTTCTGATTTACTATCGCTGTTTTCTAGCTGATCTAAACCTGCTTTTGACCTTTGAAGTTTCCAGGCAGAAAGAACATTCAAAATGCAGACAGGGGACAGGACAGAGCACTAGGGACAAAATGTATGTGAAATGGGTTGAAACATCAATGTTTTACTATGAAAAATCGTTTTGAAAAAAATGAAATTTTTAAAAAATTTTCAAATTTCCCGCCCCCGGCGCCCGTACGTCCCGACGTCAAAGGGACCGGAACACAGGAGCCGGATGCCGGCATCAGCCGGAGGAGATGGTCAGGGACGCTGCAGGGGACACATCGCGGGAGCGAAGGACAAGGTAAGTGCTGCAGGGACTCCCTATGCAGCGCCGCATGGTAAGCCCGAGTGTAGCTCGGGGTTACCGCTTTTGGTATAGAAATTTTACCCCGAGCTACACTCGGGAATACCGTTAGGGAGGTTAAAGTCCACTCAAAGTAAACAACGTAGTTATTATTATTACACAGTATTTATATAGCACCAAAATGTTTGCTCAGCGCTGTACATTATAGTGGGGGACAGAACATGAGACAATACAGTAACAATACAATACACGAGGGGTTCGAGGGCCCTGCTCCTTGGAGCTTACAATCTAGGAGATTCAGCGCATGTCAAAACACATGCATGAGTAAGAATAGGCCTCAAAACCAATATGAAGGTTGCAGGAGGACAGATGGTCCTCGGGCTTATTTCATAATCCAGAACATACATGAAGCTTAGAGCAGCCAATGCTCTACAAAACATGGACTGTCCCTAACTGATTTCTGTATTTTAGTCTTACTCCATTATCCAGAATTCAGCAACATCTTTTCTACATACCCAGCCTCAGTCACAGCAGTGCATATCATGTGGTTCTATTTGTGCCTGGGGTTTAAACAAGTCACGCACGCTAATGTTAATAAAATGATTGCAGGGTCTCTGCAAACTTAGTCACTGTATAAGGAACACTAACATGGTTCATGATGAAAAGCAGTATGCAGTAATGGGGCTAAAACAGCCTCTGGAAGGCTATTTTTATGTGAAATGAACCCTCGGCTCTGGGATGTAAATGAATAAATTAAAAAACAAAAAACCTCTGCAGACTTTAAGACTACTGTGAATGGAGCACAGACACACATGGTAGGCATTAAACCTCCTGTGGGAAAAATCAAAGTTTATTGATGTGAGGGGCTGAGCGAAAGGGGGGGTTACAACTTAAAACAATATCATTCAAAAATGGCAAAGCTGTAAGTGGCTTATTAAAAGGTCTCTTTCAGTGTGGCAGCAGACGTCTTCAAAAAATATCAAATTCAACTTGGAGGGTCATATGGGAACACAGAATTATTGCCATGTTTAAAGGGCCAGCTTGACGCACACTGATCAACGAAGGATAATTTTGTTACTGAAATAATAGGTGACAATTTAACATTTCATCCATTATATTCTTTTCTATGAATGCAAGGATTTGTTTTGTGTCTCCTTTTTGGTCAACCATTGAATACAAGTCAAGTGATTTCTCTGTTCCAGTCTGGCGACCTCTGCTTTTTTGAGACAAGTCTGGAAAGGGGTTAAGAAGCCTTTGTGTAGATACCAGTCACACAAAATCCTATCTGCTGCTTTGTGTGCCCTGAAATTTAAAGGCAGAATACAAACTTTATCAGTATAGCTATAGCCAAGTTTATCTGGGTCTCAAGGCAAAATATGAACAAGAACCCCACGAGATGTCCTTACTGTTATACATATACACAGAAGTAGTACAATATGAAAACCTTGTGTGCACAAGCAGATGATGTGCCTTCTTTAATACAAAATTAGTGGAAAAGAGACCAAAGTTCTTGAATGAAACATTTCAGCAGCTGGTCATTAGAACCCCCCCCCCCCTAAAAAAAGAAAATAATTTGGACAACAAATTAAATCAATCATGAAACTAATGACGCTATCCAGCAAACATGGTAACTATACCAATGTCAAAGTTCACTTACATTCCCCTCATCTCAGTTCTATGTAATCTTTGGCCTCCCAGCTCCTCACTGGGTACCGCTCTATGCAATAAAGTAAAAACAAACAAAAATAATACGTCTCTGTGCTGCAGGATCCCCCTCTCACCCACCCATACTAACCGAAGTCCAACTCTTGACCCAACACTGTGCAAGAGAGCAGTGGCCCTCTCCGCTCTGTCCATCCTCATAGGGCAGATCGAGCTATTGGCAGAAGAAGCACCAGCGGGAGACCCCAGAAGAAGAGGATTGGGGCTACTCTGTAGGAGACTACTGCACAGAGCAGATGAGTATGATGGGTTTATTGTTTTATTTACTATAAATCCATCTAAAATGTTCCCACGGTTCCATATCATTGTAGTCATATAAGATGTTTAAACTGTAAATTCATTTTAACAGTGCATATTTGTGGCAGTCATAAACACTGCTCTATGCACACCATAAATCCCATAGTCCATAATCTCTAATCTTTAGGCTACGTTCACACTAGCCTTGTTAGCAAGCGGCTGGGAAAATGCTGCACATTGCAGCACATGGTGTTGTTCAAACAGGAGCGTTAGTGTCGCGTCACGGCAAAATGGACACCTCTGGTCGAGTCAGGAGGAGTTGGAGCCTCCTATTCAAGTCTATGGTGCCGCTCCGCAAACGCCCGGCCGGCATTTGCGGTGCGGTTGCAGGGCGTCTGCGGAGCGTTAACACCATTCAAACTTAATTATAGGAGTTTGTGGGGCGTTTTTAACGCTTGGCAAACGCCTAGCAACTCCAGCTAAACGTTCCACAAACGCTGGACCAACGCTTGTCAAACGTTATAGGGGCGTTTGGCAAGAGTTGGAAAAACAGTCAAGTGTGAACGAGCCTTTAGTCTAGCTCAGGAGCAATCATGAGAGAGTGGCTATGTTCCTACATATGGCTGGACCATGGTGAATGAATGTAGCCACCCTCTAACAAGAATTCAGATCACAGCCGTAAATAAGGAAAAAAAAATGAAGATTTGGAAGAGTCTGAGAGCAGTAGAAGGAACATTTCTGAGATAAACATACATATTTATTATGATGTATATATAAATAGGTGGTCCATATAGTAAACTTGGTGTAGAGTTATTCACTTTAAGGTGATCACAAAGGATAAGGGCACCCTTTAAATCTGGAGGAAAAAAGAGATTTGACCTTGGAATGGACTTCCTCAAGAACTGGCTCTAGCCAGCTCAGTAGATTGTTCTTAAAAAAAAGAAAATATACAGAAAAAAATTAGCGATTTAAATATACTTCCAATATTGAGCTAAAACAAGTAATAAGCAGATGAATTAAAATGTCACTTTTTCATGATACAAGACGAAAAAATTATGTCTGCAAGTTTTCTGTGTCTCAATGTATCATGAAAAAGTGATAGTATCTTCTGCTTACTACTTGTATAAAATCCATTTACAGTGCATAAGAATGTGTTATAAATTTGAAATGTATTTTATGTAATTTTGTAATAAAATTGATTAATTTTATCTGGGGTGCCTTTCTGTATTAGCTCAATATTGGAGGTATTTTTAAACTCCCCCCCCCCCCCATTTTTTCTGTATGTTTTCTACACTTCACCCCACAGTTAAGGGATTTCTCTAGCTTTTTAAAAAAAAAAAAGCTGGTTGCATCCCCAAATTCACAAAACATAACTGGGAATAACCATTTACAGGTAAAACACCAGAGAAGGTTGATTTAAAGGATATCAGACTGCCTTCTGTGGGATCAAGAGGGAATGTATTTTTATTATTCCTCATTGGACCATGTTTTATTATTATACAGTATTTATATAGCGCTAAAAGGTTTGCTCAGCGCTGTACATTATAGTGGGGGACAGAACATGAGACAATACAGTAACAAAACAATCCACGAGGGGGTCAAGGGCCCTGCTCTTTCGAGCTTACAATCTAGGAGGCTTTATAGGTTGCTTTGCCTTCCTTTGGACCGACTACGGGTTGAGAATTATGTATGTGGCAGTTTTCTATTTACTTATTTATTGATATTTATTGTTTGTACTAGATCAAGGGTCCTCAAACTTTTTAAACTGGGGCCTGTTCACTGTCCCTCAGACCGTTGGAGGGCCGGACTATAGTTTAAAAAAAAAAAAAAAAACTATGAACAAATGCGGACACAGTACAGGAGATGATCAGAGACTGCGGACACAGTACAGGAGATGACCAGAGACTGCAGACATACAACGGCGGCGGGAATACTGGGCCGGCCGCTCCATAAGACGCACAGACATTTCCCCCAAGTGTGTCTTATGGAGCGAAATAGTACCCCATCATTGGTGTCAGTGGGAAGAATCATGCCCCATCATTGGTGTCAGTGGGAGGAATAGTGCCCCATCATTGGTGTCAGTGGGAGGAATAGTGCCCCATCATTGGTGTCAGTGGGAAGAATAGTGCCCCATCATTGGTGTCAGTGGGAGGAATAGTGCCCCATCATTGGTGTCAGTGGGAAAAATCGTGCCCCATCATTGGTGTCAGTGGGAGGAATAGTGCCCCATCATTAGTGTCAGTGGGAGGAATAGTGCCCCATCATTAGTGTCAGTGGGGGGGAGGAATAGTGCCCCATCATTAGTGTAAGTGGGGGGAGGAATAGTGCCCCATCATTAGTGTAAGTGGGGGGAGGAATAGTGCCCCATCATTAGTGTAAGTGGGGGGAGGAATAGTGCCCCATCATTAGTGTAAGTGGGGGGAGGAATAGTGCCCCATCATTAGTGTAAGTGGGGGGAGGAATAGTGCCCCATCATTAGTGTAAGTGGGGGGAGGAATAGTGCCCCATCATTAGTGTAAGTGGGGGGAGGAATAGTGCCCCATCATTAGTGTAAGTGGGGGGAGGAATAGTGCCCCATCATTAGTGTAAGTGGGGGGAGGAATAGTGCCCCATCATTAGTGTAAGTGGGGGGAGGAATAGTGCCCCATCATTAGTGTAAGTGGGGGGAGGAATAGTGCCCCATCATTAGTGTAAGTGGGGGAAGGAATAGTGCCCCATCGTTGGTGTCTGTGTGTGGGGGGGGGGAATAGTGCCCAGTCATTGGTGTCAGTGGGGGAAGGGGATAGTGTCCCAACATTGGTGTCAGTGGGAGGAATAGTGCCCCATCATTGGTGTCAGTGGGAGGAATAGTGTCCCATCATTGGTGTCAGTGGGAGGAATAGTGTCCCATCATTGGTGTCAGTGGGAGGAATTGTGCCCCATCATTGGCGTCAGAGGGAGGAATAGTGCCCCATCATTAGTGTCAGTGGGGGGAGGAAAGAAGTGCCCCATCGTTGGTGTCAGTGGGGGGGAGGAAAGAAGTGCCCCATCGTTGGTGTCAGTGTTGGGGGGGGGAATAGTGCCCCATCATTGGTGTCAGTGGGAAGAAACGTGCCCCATCATTGGTGTCAGTGGGAAGAAATGTGCCCCATCATTGGTGTCAGTGGGGGGAGGAATAGTGCCCCATTGTTGATGTCAGTGGGGGGAGGAATAGTGCCCCATTGTTGATGTCAATGGGGGGAGGAATAGTGCCCCATCATTGGTGTCAGTGTGGGGGGGGGGGGGAATAGTGCCCTGTCATTGGTGTCAGTGGGGGAAGGGGATAGTGTCCCAACATTGGTGTCAGTGGGAGGAATAGTGTCCCATCATTGGTGTCAGTGGGAGGAATAGTGTCCCATCATTGGTGTCAGTGGGAGGAATAGTGTCCCATCATTGGTGTCAGTGGGAGGAAGAGTGTCCCATCATTGGTTTCAGTGGGAGGAATAGTGTCCCATCATTGGTGTCAGTGGGAGGAATAGTGTCCCATCATTGGTTTCAGTGGGAGGAATAGTGCCCCATCATTGGTGTCAGTAGGAGGAATAGTACGTCATTGGGGGGGAATAGTGCCCTGCCATTGGTGTCAGTGGGGAGGGATAGTGTCCCAACATTGGAGTCAGTGGGAGGAATAGTACTCCATCATTGGTGTCAGTGGGGGAAGGAATAGTGTTCCATCGCTGGTGTCAGTGGGGGGTGGAATAATGCCCCATCGTTGGTGTCAGTGGGGGGTGGAATAGTGCCCCATCGTTGGTGTCAGTGGGGGGTGGAATAGTGCCCCATCGTTGGTGTCAGTGGGGGGTGGAATAGTGCCCCATTGTTGGTGTCAGTGTGGGGGGAGGAATAGTGCCCCATCGTTGGTGTCTGTGGGAGGAATAATGCCCCATCATTAGTATCAGTGACACTAATGATGGGGCACTATTCCTCCCACTGACACCAATGACACTTAACTTGCTGACCCCTGTTCCAGCATGGTGCTGCTGCAGCCAGCATACCTGGTTGCAGCAGCACCATCAGCACGGCACACTTACCTGTCAGCTGTCCTTCTTCACTCCGGCCTCTCCCTCACTCGATGTTCGCGGCTCCGCCTCCTCGCAGGTGATTGGCCGCCTGTGTGCCTTTCCTGAGCTACAGTTCTGGGGTCCAATCAGCGGTGAGGAGGCGGAGCCGAGCAGCAGGAGTGAGGGAGTGGCCGGAGTGAATGAAGGAGCAGCGCTTCCTGGACTGGATCGTCGTGGGACTGGGACCAAAGCCAGGTAAGGTATGCCCGCCAGCGGGCCGGATAAATGGCCTCTGCGGTCCGTAGTTTGAGGACTCCTGTACTAGATGGACTTGTTTCTTTTTTTCAACCTAAGGCTTCATGCACACTAGCGGGTTTTGTTTTTTTTTTTTTTTAAGCTTAAAAAATGATGGAAAAAACTCAGGATTAAAAATTCCGGTAATAGTGTGTGTTAGTAGCATTTAGTAGCACTGGCGTTTTCACAGTAGATGTAGAAAAAAACTTGATAGGAGTGTTGTAATAATGTTTAGCTTTTTTTTCTGCTGGAAAAACACTCCAAAAAAACAAAAACAACTTCTTTTCTGCTCCTAGATGCAACACAGGATAACACGATTTAGCTTCTAGCATAAAAAAAAACAGCTTCTAGGAGCTTAAAAAATGCTAGTGTGCATGGAGCCTAGATATGTAACTTACGTAATTTAGTGTCACTTTAACTCAATTACTTAGAATCGGTTAGTGTTCTATACAGGGAATAAAATGGATCACTTGTCAAGAGAGGCAAAAATATTTCCATCCACATAAACAGTAACAATCAGACTGCAACAATGCAACACAATGAACCCAAGTCATGTAAAAGATCCCTTCATATTTAACAGCTTCAGGACACAGCAACTAGTAAAAGAACTGAACAATATACTGGTTTTGCCACATCAATTATCTAATTCGTTCGGTTTCACTTAGCATATGGTAAACATATGGAGGAAGGAAGTATAGCTGGAAGCTGTTTGAACTAAATATATTGTAATCAGCATACACTAACTAGGAAGCGGCTCTGATTAATTGGAAACTCAATTACTAACTAAACATTTTGTTTTTTTTATGAAGGGAAAAACGGGCCTTTTAAACTAATGTAGAAACACAATAATTCATCCGGGCATGACAAATGGTTTAATTGGAAGGCCGTGTTTATTTGCTTTCAATGAGAGCTGGATTCATTCTAGTGATGTTCAATCATTTGCCAGGGATGCAAAATAATGATGTATTATGTCACTTGTTTTGTGCGGGCATTTAATCTTTGTTATGGTCACGCTTACTTCAAAACTTAATGATCTTCAAAACCAGAAAAAAAAAACAAGCAATGATGGAAAAAAATTGGAAAGATTGCATGACTTCTAATGTGATGTTAAATCATATAAATAATAAATGAAGCCTGTGTATGTTATCCATTTACAGTACACTGGCAAGAAGCACACTTCGGACATGCCAAGTGCATTGCTTTACTTTGAGGCAGACTTCCTGAGAAGGGCAAAGAGCAAATTACTATAACAATGCAGATGCAGCATCCAACAATTGGGCTACGTTTACATGGGTACATACTGGGGACATCATTGATCGGCATTGAATGCATTCCGAGAACTATGGAACTAAGTACTCAAGGCTGCAGCATCAACAGTTTTCAACGTATAAAGCCATTTATAACTGCCCCAAATTACATCACCGATCTTGTCTCTAAATATCACCCGAACCGTACTCTCCGCTCCTCGCAAGACCTCCTGCTCTCTAGCTCCCTTGTCTCTTCCTCCCATGCTCATCTCCAGGACTTTTCCAGAGCTTCCCCCATCCTCTGGAACTCTCTCCCCCAATTTATCAGACTATCGCCTACTCTGCTCACTTTTAGGCGATCTCTGAAAACCCATCTCTTCAGGGAAGCCTATCCTGCCCTCAACTAATAATGGAATCTTCTATTCCTCCTACCAGTCCATCCCCCACAGTTACTACCTTTTGTACCACTAGTCCCTCCCTCCTAGATTGTAAGCTCCAAGGAACAGGGCCCTCCTATCCCTCTTGTATTGAACTGTATTGTCTCCCGTTATATTGTAAAGCGCTGAGCAAACCGTTGGCGCTATATAAATCCTGGATAATAATAATGTATATGAGCCTCATCCCTGGCTGCATTACAGCAAACTAAAATCTCACCAGACCTGACAGGTAACCACTGTGCCCACATCTTTCTTGCTATCAGAACTACTTTATTGTACATCTCGAATAACCTCCTACCGACCACCAACTGGTGTAGGACTCACATGCTGATAGGTTAACATAACCGGAAGGGACGCCATCAAGGTGTTCTATCTCTGCTGTAAACAAGGCAAACACATTCAGCAACATGCAGCATGATTTTCTCTAGCTGTTACCATTTCCAAAACTGCTTCAAGTATGGTGTCCGTGAAGGAGCCAGACAACAAACATAAGTGACATACTTGACCTTCAAACATATTAGAACAGCTCTGCAACTGTTTAATGAATAACTCAAGTTTAAACAAAATCTTAACTATAGTTCTTAATTGCAGTTTAGTTTGCTAAATAAAACCAATTAAAACCTTTTATCTCAGCTTCTGAATATACCAGAGATCTTAATATAGAAATGAACTAATCTAAACCACAAAATCAGAACTACAAGTTGTCTGTGCATACCCTTTCAGATCTTTGACATCAGTAGGAGGTATGTCCAGTTTTGTGACTGTAAAATCAATAAATGCTTTGTTTCTCAGACACTTTTTTTCTGCAATGGAGTCGGACATCTTAAAATGAACCTGTGTCCAGGGCATGGACATTAAATTATTTACATAATTTTACCAAGCAGAAAACGTTTCTTAAAACAACTACTCACTGACTATTTTAGATGTAGGAACTTTGGAGAAATTCATCCTAAAAAAAGGCTGGATAAAGCCTCAAGCGGCCTTTTAGTACATTATTTCGCAGCTTAGAGTACCTGCAGAGTAAACTAAAGCTGCTGAGAAACAGACCTGACAGACAATGCTTCCGCTGTGATTTTTTTTAGGATAAATTGTTCCACAGTGCCCGCAGCTACAGAGGTCAGTGAGGGCTTGTTTTAATACTCACTGATTTTTAAGAATATGTCCATAGCCTGGTCATAAGTGTCAGTAAACACTTGTTATAATGTTTGCTAGCCAGAAAACCCTCCTCAGTGGCTAGTAAAAGCATACTTATTAAACAGAGAAATGGCAGCAGACAGAGCTCAGTTCTGAAGTCAAGCTTCATTAACAAAATTAAAATGGCTTAAAAGTTACATTTGACAGAACTCTTTTATGGCTGAAATCTAGTGAGCTGCTTCTGCTGACTCTTAACAGCCATCCTTGCTCCCACCTATTTCTGAACTACAAAACACCTTCCCTAGGTTATGGAGAAAAAGGAAAGATGTACTGTAGAAGCAACAGTCTCCCAATCTTATGGGAAATTCTATTCCTTCACGGATACAGTACAGTCAAAGAGCACGGTCGACTTAGGATAGAAAGTGTGTCAATGGCAAGATTATTAGGTAACGTAAAAAGAAGAAAAGCTTTAAAAAAATGTTATTGATAATAATAATAATGATGATAAAAAAGCCACCACATCTACAGACTGATAAGCTGTAGTATATCCCATTTTATGTTTGGGTTTAGATACACTTTAATAGTGACAGTAAATAAGCAGATATAGCAGTAATTGTAGTAGTGGTAAAAAAAAAAAGAAAAAAGGAAAAAAAAAAAAAAAACAAGCTATTGTGGTGCTTTAAATACCAAATATTTGCAGATATAAAAAAAAAACATCTAAGTAACTGTGTGGGTGAAAAAAGTTCAATAAATGCTGTGTGCAGTTTAACCAAATTTTCTATTTTAGAGCTTGCATTACAAGCTTGCTTCTCAGAATGAACACAGTAACTTATACCAATTTAAGCAAACATATTTGCTATATGCAGTATACAAGCACAAAAGCTATCCTTTAGTATTCCACATCTTCAGCACTTTTATTTCACAATTTAACTTTTTTATGGGTCAGTTAAACCTAAAACCGCTTTTGCTAAATACCAAGTAAACCAAGGGTCTTCAAAGTCTCCTGGTTTACAGATCTCTGGAGCAAATCTCTGCCTAGTTCAATGGTTTTATTTTTTCTGTTGATTAAATTTCAGTTCAGAGCTGTCAGGCTAAATCAGCCTTGTGTGTGGCCTATAAAACATAGCACACATGGTTAATTAATATTTGCTACATACAGGAAAATTGTGATTTCTGAATAGAAGGAGATATATTTTAAAGACTATAGACCATTTTAAGGAGCACTGCAGAAAAATACTTGTAGAAAAATCACATATTTTTCTTCTTGTTACTACACCAAAAATTCCAACATGATCCTTTTAACTTTTTTTGCCAAGCTAAAATACAGCCCCATTCCCTGGTGAACCAGTCCATACATGGAACAAAAAACAAACAAAAAACAAACCCACAAAACTTGGGAGTGCCACTTTAGTCCATCCCAATGCAAAAGCTTAGCTGCTGATCATTGGTGTGCATAACAATATAGTTTACACTAATGCGGTGCAGGAAACGCAATCACATTGCGTTCATGTGATCTGGTGTGGGGATCAATGCTAAATTAATGACACCCCAAAAAAGATCGCAAAATGCAACTGCCAAAAATCACTTTGCATGGGTGAGAAAACCCATGTGATACAATTCAAGTGCAGGTTAAAAAAAAAAAAAAAAAAAAAGGGTCCTGCTCAATGTATGGCTCAAATCGCACCGCACAGACATTGCATGTAATTCACACAGAAATGCGGTGCGATTCCTGTGTGAATTACAAGTGGTGTCCCAGACCGCATTAGTGTGAACCCAGACTTAACCACCTGGACTATGACACAGTCCCTACTTGATGCAGGCCGTAGACTTGAGTGTGTGCGCAAGATCTTATTTCTGAAATTCATAATACAGCCGCATTGTAGAGGGTTTGCTAACCAGAAATATTTAGAAGCTAGATATTCTTCTATGTTAGAAACTCAGATTTTGGGTCAGCATTTGGACCACAAGCATACTAGAATGGGAAAGTAGAGAAAGGGATCTGATGTGTCAGATAATGTAGAAGGAAAATCGTCAGTAACTGAATCTTAATTCCATGTCTTGATTGCACAAAAACTCCATCAGTTGTAGCTAGCTCATGCATGTGTGGTTGCCATCTTTTCATAAATATGTACATCTGTATTGATTTCTTTCAACTGTTTTGTTTTATCTATACATATGTGAAGTAAAACTAAGCTAATAAGTCTGAAATCCTACTGATATTTAAAGTGGAACTACACTGAAAAGGAGAAGCTCTGCTTGTTTGCCTCCCCCTTTAACAATTGCCACATTTTTTTTTGGGGGGGGGGGGGGTTTGGATACTTTTTTTTTTTTTTTTTTTAACAGGTACCTGCTCCCACTTCTGCCTGGATTGCCTAGGTATACCTCTTCTTCATCCCTGCAGCCTTCGAGACCATTCACAAAGCGCAATGTGGCGTACAGTGGGATGTTGGCTGTGAAGTCGCAAGTCTTCACAGCTGTTTTCCCTTAGTTAAGATGCCAAAACCTGGACAGATGCCCACTGAAAGATCCGACTCAGGTGAGGACAGTGCTGGATCCCTGGAATGGTAAGTGTCCATATATTAAAAGTCAGCAGCTACAGTATTGTAATTTTTTTTTGGGGGGGGAGAGGGAGACTGGAACTTTGTAGGCACCTTCATCTTGGTACGGAGTATATATTGTGTCTCTCATTTCTCATTCTCCTTCCCCCTCCCTTCCTGAGAGGCACAGTGACAGATGTGTGTGTGTTTGAAGTGTCACTGGCAGGTAGAGCAGCAGGGGGGCCCAGAGCTACAAAGCCCCCCAGGAGAGACAGAGACTAGCTGCCCAAGGACATGTGTAATTTCTCACTTCGTAACCGAGATAAGGCAGCTTTTCCCAGGAGTTGAGGAGATTGTAACCTCATAAGACCTAGCAGTTTAGGTGACAGAATTAAATGAGCATTCCTCATGTCAGTTTGTCCCCTATGTTTCATATCATGGATTAGGAAGATGTTGGTTCTAATTCAGAGTCCGCCCAACGATCCCTCCCTAAACAGAGTATTGGTCAGTTACTCAGAGCCACCCCCTGCTGGGGGACTTTAAAACACAGGCTAGCAGGCCTAAAAAGCAAGTTGAAGACATCTCCCAATTGTAACATCAATATACCACCTGGGGAGACCCTTTGCTCTGAAACTTGGATCTACTTACGGCTAAGGCTTAAGTGGCAAGTAACTTAACCCTTTAACTTCCTCTCTGATATCTCTATGCTGTGCTATGGTTCTTTGTATGTATATATATATATATATATATATATATATATATCTTAGTTACATCTTTTTCTGTAAATATTTTATTGCACCTGTTTGACTCTTTTAGTAATAAATCTTTCTTTCTGAAAGTGTTAAACTGTTTCTAAAGCGCTTAATTGAAATTTACGAATTCCTGCCTCAAAGAGACGCTGCTGTGTTTGTTTAATCCTCTGCCCAATCGGCCTGAGGTGACCGTATTGGACAGACGACTTTTCAACCATTACAGTGTATATTTGATAAAGAGAGTTTCCCCTTCCTCTGTACAAAAAGGGGTGGTGCCTTTGTAAGGGTCAGTTGCGTAATTAACTTGACCCAGTAACAAGCGCATCCAGGCTGCAGGCACAGATTGAAATCCATTAGCTGGAAAATCGCTGTGTAGGGTTCAGCTGGGTGTGGCATTGTTACGCACGTCACATCGCGGTCTGGATCGGCCAGTCCTTTGGTCACGAGTTTGGTGAGAAGGTCTGGGGTCTGACGCCGCGATCGTGACATATTGGTGGCAGCGGTTGTGAGATTGTCGCAGGTTGGTGGCGGCGATCTTGCGCCCGTGACAGGTATATGCAGACATGTTGGGCTGGGCAATCCAGTGAAGAACTGTCCTTATAAAAAAAAAAGTTAACAAACCATGTCCTACATTAAAGAGTATGTGTATTGTATGCAATGACTACTTTTTTACATTTTTCTTCTTTTTTTTAAATTTCATTCATACTCCAGCCTGCCTAACTCCATGCTCACCTAAGCAAGAATGATGTGTCTTTGCTCCTGAAGCCTCCTGGTAAATGCCCATCAGGCATCCCAGGAGGCACCAACTTCCATACTGAGGCTACTGCTGTAAGGAAGAAAAAGGTGACGGCACAGGACCTGGTGTGCAGCAAATTACACCAGGACAACTCTGGATTCGCTGGAGATGTGAAAATGCATATTGTGAATAACTCCACTAAAAAAGGTAAGAAAAAATTTTATTAAAAAAAAATTATGAACACATGAGAGCGGGTGAAGTTGATCTTTAAATATATAATGCTTTAAAATGAAAAAAAAAAAAGTGTGTATTTATTTCAAAGGTATTGCATTTAAAACTTAATGGATGCTTTGTGTACATTAAGTGTGTTTTTTCTGTCCCCTGGGGATACAATTTTGATCTGTGCTCCTCACTTTTGGAGAAGTGTAAACAGTGCATTTTTAAAATATATGATGCGCTGTCAGGTTTGAAATTCTTGTATACATCAGAGCACAACGAAAAAAGGAAAAAGTTACTCTCAAGTCTTATTCTGGTAAGACAGACATGCAAAAGAAGACCGTAATTAGAGTGACTTCTAATGTTTAGCAGCATTTTGTTCCAATGACATCTTCAATACTGAAATTTTCAAAAGAAATGCAACATCCTTGTTTTCATTCCAGCCATTAAATGTAACAGTATCCACTTTACACATGCTTTTTATTTTGATGGTCTGCAACTCATTCATGTGAAATCACTAAAAAAATAACTCCTTGAGTTCCAAGGTCAAACAGAACAAATACCTCTCTCTTTATTCAGTAAACTGCTAGACCCTATTAAATATTCCTTTTCAAACTGATGGGAATAATAACATTTCATATCTTTGGAACACCACAATACATCAATGTCTTTTTAACACATCTCTGTGTTTGTAAATTCTGATAAGAAGAAATTGGCCTCGGAGCACACCTAAAACTCAACTGGATGACATTTAGTGTGCTGTGTATCAAACAACTGCCATGGGCTTTTTTGTTTGGTTGCCTGAAGCTTGGTTACATAAGAAACGATGGTTGAGTAAGTCTACCCATTTATAGTTCATATAGTATTACTAGAAATACTAATATTTATTGATTATACCACAGATAAAAGATTTATGTTGAGTGAAAATTGCACTGGCCTGAATAATTTACACACTGGGCATCAAAATACACCACTTTTTAGGGAGGTTTGGCTTTTTTTCAGCCTCTAAACGCCCCACTATGTTAGCCTATGTGTCCATGCACACATACGCATTTACAGGCAAAAATAAGCATCACTTGCGCATTCAGGAGAGGAGCTTTTGGGCAGGAAAAAGCATGTGTAAACATGCCTAAATGCTGGGTATGTTTAGATCTTGAGTATTCATTCATTTCAATGGCCAGATTAAATTAATATTCTGACCAATGAAATGAATGAATGTCAAAACACTTAACACGCCTGAATGCATTTAAATGCGTTTTTACACACGGCTTTTCTCTTGCCAGGAGAAAGGCATTCAGAAGAGCTGGGCAAACGCCAGGTGTGCACGGGGCCATATATCTCTTGGAGCCACTACAATATCTTACCATCATCCCATATCATAGTTTCTACCTCTGCCATGGAGCCTCAATGCTTCTGCTAGATTAGCTATAATTTAATATAAAAGGAATAGAATTTATTAGGAAGAATGAAATGGTCTTGCAGTGGATTATGCCTGTTGTGCATACCTGGTAAATGAGTTGCAGGGCTTTCATCACCAACATTTCATCATCCAAAACGTTCACACTCCTGAGCTTCTCCCATCCTATGGAACTCCCTACCCCAATCTGACCAGCTGTCTCCTAAACTATCCACCTTTAGACAATCCCTGAAAACCTCTCTCTGTAAAGAAGTCTATCCTGCTTCTACCTAGTAAACCACCACTTATTTCCTCCATCAGCTCATCCCCCACAGCTATTACCTTTTGTATCACTCAACCTTCCTCCTAGATTGTAAGCTCTAATGAGCAGGGTCCTCTGTTTCCTCTTGTACCAAATTGTATTGTAACTGTAATGTCTACCTTCATTTTGTAAAGCACTGCGCAAACTGTTGGCGCTATATAAATCCTGTATAATAATAATAATTTCATTATTTAAGAATTTAGGTACCCACACAGTAAAATGTGTCACAGGATGAAAGGAGAAAAATAAAAGCATTCCTAAAGTCGCACTTATAAATAAAAAAGAAAAAAAAAAAAAGTTTACACTAATTTCTAGTATATGGTACATGAATCAGAGAACAGTTGCTCAAAAGCCTAACCACCCACCCAGGTGTTTTGCTTAGGGACAGATTTTCTTTAATCCACTCACCTCTAACACCTAATATACACAATGTTCAAAGAAATCCTCAGTCAAACTGTAAATTGCAGTAGTACACTAAAAACAGAATTTCATGCAACCTAATCCAACATAAGTACATTTACCTTCCTCACATGCTGTTCATAACACATTTCCACAAGACCTGATCGTTAAATCAGTTTGTTATTGAGCAAAAAAGGGAATTAATGATAGGAAAGGAGACTAATTTATGAGGGGGGTTCAAGTCAAACAGGGACTTTTGAGTTTAAATAATAAAATAATAAATTTCAAGGACTGGAAACAGCATTTATTTGACATATTCCCCTGCTACATGTATACCCTTATCCCAGCGTTTAATGCCTGGAAAGCTTCAGCACAGAAAGATTTGTCAGTACACCTGAACCATCCTAGGAGAGCCTGCTTCATTTCGCTATCACGGTGTTCACCGTTTCCACAGAAATATTTGTCTCTTGTGCAATTTTACGACAGGTTGTGTGTCGATTATCCAGGATCAGGCATTCCACGCACTGAATGCTCACAGGAATGACTGCCATGGGCTAGGAACCACCACAGCCGGGATCATCACTGACGGACGTATGGCCATCTTTGGAACATTTACACCATTCAAACGTCTTACTGTGGTTAAGCATCTCATCAACACACTGTGCTTAAAGACTTTGTAGATATCAGTGAGTTTTACACCTTCGTTCAAGAATCTTCATCAGCACCCGCTGTTCCATACACACACTAACACTGTTGTCTGCCATCTTGATTAACAGGCTCTGGACTGGCTCCTGACATGTGTGCCGCCTATCAGTAATAAGACACACTTGGCACTTATTACTGCATGTAGTACTGCCATACTAGCATCCCTGTAAAATCAGAAGTCACGGTGTAACTTGAATGCCCCTCGTAATATAATCTGTGACAGTGCTATGCCTTGTCATGGTGTCAGAAGAGGTATACGTCACACAGGGTTGTCAGGTGAAGCGCTCCAAGATAGCTATTCTGAGTGGAGAAAACTGTTTTAGTAGTGTTCTCCAAAACTGGTAACACCTGGATTGAGTTCTGGAATTCAGAGGCTATGAAGAGCCTTGGGAGGGATGAAGACTCTAACCCTGTGTCCACATTTTACTGGAGACCAGCAGCCTGATGGTGTAAGTGTGCATAGCCTTTTTAACCAAAGGGGCATGTCTGTGATACAGTGCTCCCTTCTTCTAGAACAGGGGTATTGAATTAATATTCACGGAAGTTAGGTCACTAAAAAAAATTTTCTGACTGAGGTCTGAATAAGGTGTGCCCATCAGTGTGCCCCTTTACATTATATGTCGCCATCAGAGTGCAACTTTACATCATATATTCCCATCACATCAAGGGTGCCCATCAGAGTGCACCTTTGCATCAGGTATCCCCATCAGAGTGCCCCCTTCCACTCAAAGCACCCATTTCTATCATATTTCCCCATCAGAGTGCCCCTTTCCATCACATGTGCCCATCAGAGTGCCCCTTTCCACAGTATGTGCCCATTTGTGCCCCCTGAACATAAAATGTGCCTGTCAGAGTGCCCCTTGACATAAAAAATGCTCATCAGAGTGCCCCTTAATATAAATGTGCTCATCAGAGTGCCCCTTAATATGAATGTGCCCATCAGTGCCCCTTAATATAAATGTGCCCGTCAGAGTGCCCCTTAATATGAATGTGCCCATCAGAGTGCTCCTTAATATGAATGTGCCCATCAGAGTGCCCCTTAATATGAATGTGCCCATCAGAGTGCTCTTTAATATGAATGTGCCCATTAGAGTGCCCCTTAACATAAAATAAGGGGCATGCTGAAGGGCACATTTTATGTTAGGGGGCACTCTGATGAGCACATTTATATTAAGGGGCACGCTGATGGGGACATTTTATGTTAAAGGGGCACTCTGATGGGCACATGTTATGTTAAGGAGCTTGTTATGTTAATGTTAGGAGTGCCCCTTAACATTCAACGTGCCCATCAGAGTGCCCCTGTAAGACTACACTCTATCTTGAGGGCAGACAGGAGCTGTGCTGGGATCCTTGCTGGAAGCTTGTTTACAGGCAGGGAGCGGGAGCCGGAGAGACAGTGAGCTGAAAGGGGGCGTGGCGCACATGAGGTCATGTTGCCGTGACAACCGCCCTGCTCAGTGGCGGATCTGTCATTGCGGGCTTGTGGTCCAGGCAGCAGTGCTGCTGGGGTGGTTCGCGGACTGTGGTCCACCATTTAGTGACTACTGCTCTACTGACAAGCTACAGCTGTAGCAGTGTATGGGTGGAGAGACACTAGGAAAGAAATGTCTACCCTGGCCTCAAGAGAAGTGGCCAGATCTGACTAGGCTGTGGTCTGATAGCTTAATTGAACAAGCTGAAGGTAGAAGTGTATTGGTTAGGTTAGTATGCACAGCTGCACCTCAGTCAGGAGGTTCAGAAGGAATCTGTGCAGTGCAAGGTGGGTAGAGCTGCAATAGCGAGGAGGATGAAAATGTTATGTTATGTCTTGATGATGCTGAAAACCCCTGCGAGGTAACCGTGAGTTTTTTAAGAAATGTGGGCCAATAGCCCTGAAAATGTAATTCCCTGGCTGGACTGGAGTTGATGAAAAGCACTACATTTGAGTGAATCCCTCACAAGGCTTTCTAGTGATTTTGAACCTCAATGTAGAGCTCTTCAAGAGTGTATTTCAATCGTATTGCTCTTCAGGGCTCTGCCAGAATTTCTCCTCACTTCCTGTCCTAGTGATAATGTTGTCCCCGAAATTAGGAGTCAGTGGAAAATCTACCCAATGAGGCCTAAGACATCAATAAAACCCTATTCTAACAAATGCACTCTGCACCAATGCCACCTGGACAAAGTATCTGGATGCTTAACCAATGGTGATGCCACAGAAATGTTCAGCAAACCAGGCAAACATAAATGGTTTATGTCGGTCATAAAGAAAAAAGGGACCTGAGCACCCCAAAATGTGGTTGTCTTGTTGACTATGTAACCTTTAGGGAACTTTTGCATCTGCCCAAATCTGGCCTCATCCAGTCAGGTCAGTAAATGTGGACTAGGACATGAACTGTCTAACGAACCTGAATTGAATGTGGTCCAATATAGACAGTTGCACATACTTAAATCCAGCCACCCACAGGGATACATGCAGTCTGTTTTTGATCCATGTAATCATAGGTCAAAAACATACTGCTGGAATTCTCGTGTGACAGCGGCCTTCTGAAAATATTGCATTCTTCTACCACAAGGCAAGCACTTGACCCAACCTGCTCCCCAAACATTGTATGCAACTGTATATTTGTATGTATTTATTTCCATTGCCACTGGAAGAGTGTTTGGGATGCAGATGGAACACAGCCCGAGTATTAGGGCTCATGCACACTGGGCACTTTTACAGGAGTTTGGTGTCTTTTTTTTTTTCTTTTTTAAGCCTCTGAATGCATCTCTGGGTTAGCCTATGTAGCCCTGAACACAGAGGTGTTTAAAGGTGTAATAGAAGAGGAGCATTAGACGCTGAAAATAAACATCACTTGAGCGTTCAGGAGAGGAGCCTTTTGATTTTGTGGGAGCTTTGGGGAAGAAAAAAAATGCTTGACATATCTAAAAGCAAGTAGCTCCTGGCAGGAAAAAAGGCAGCTTAAAAAAAAACGTGCCTAAAGCTACATTTTGAAAACATATTTAGGTGCATTTAATGACTGATCATTCCTTCCAATGGTCCAGATAAATATACTGGCCAATGGAATGGACACCCAATCGCTGGACACACCTAAGCATGTTTGCAAAATGCAGCTCTAGACACTTTTTTTTTAAGCTGCTTTTTTCCTGCCAGGAGCAATGGCAGGAGCTAGGTGCCAAATGCTCCTTAGCATGCAGTGTCTAAACATGCCATTAAAGGGAAATGCTATATTTGTTACTGTGGCCCTTCAGGATGGTAAGGATCTTTATTCAATAATAACTTCACAAGACAACATTTATTCCCTAAGCTCTTTAGCTCTAAGCCATTTTTCAAAACTACCAACTACTGTCATAAGTTAGATTTATATAAGCCTTGTGCCATAGTGACAGTACTCACAAAATGTGTCTTAAGACTGCTTTACAAGTTTGCAATTTTTTTTTAATGAAAAATTATTTGTTATGTTACTATGGCAAACTTTCCAACTCTATAATTAGATCGTAATGTACTGCTACAGGATTAGGTCATATTCTAATTTTTTTATATATATATTCATACCCAGCTGAAGGCAGATGAGTAGGGCCCTGTATTGTATTGTAGCTGTACTGTCTCCCTTTATTTTGTATAGTGCAGCGCAGAATGTTGGTGTATATAAATCCTGTATAACAATAATTACCCATGGCAGAAAAATTAAGCATGGGTGTTTAACTGTATTTCTACTTATAATATACAGGTGAAACTCGAAAAATTAGAATATCGTGCAAAAGTTCATTTAGTTCAGTAATGCAACTTAAAAGGTGAAACTAATATATGAGATAGACTCATTACATGCAAAGCAAGATAGTTCAAGCCGTGATTTGTCATAATTGTGATGATTATGGCTTACAGCTCATGAAAACCCCAAATCCACAATCTCAGAAAATTAGAATATTACATTCAATCAATAAAACAAAGATTGTACATAGAACAATATCAGACCTCTGAAAAGTATAAACATGCATATGTACTCAGTACTTGGTTTGGGCCCCTTTTGCAGCAATTACTGCCTCAATGCAGCGTGACATGGAAGCTATCAGCCTGTGGCACTGTTGAGGTGTTATGGAAGACCAGGATGCTTCAATAGCGGCCTTCAGCTCTTCTGCATTGTTCGGTCTTATGTCCCTCATCTTTCTCTTCGCAATGCCCCATAGATTCTCTATGGGGTTCAGGTCAGGCGAGTTTGCTGGCCAATCAAGCACAGTAATCCCACGGTCATTGAACCAGGTTTTGGTGCTTTTGGCAGTGTGGGCATGTGCCAAGTCCTGCTGGAAAATGAAGTCAGCATCCCCATAAAGCTAGTCTGCAGAAGGAAGCATGAAGTGCTCCAAAATCTCCTGGTAGATGGCTGCGTTGACCCTGGACTTAATGAAGTACAGTGGACAAACACCAGCAGATCACATGGCTCCCCAAATCAACACAGACTGTGGAAACTTCATACTAGACTTCAAGCATCTTGCAGTGTGTGCCTCTCCATTCTTCCTCCATGCTCTGGGTCCTTGGTTTCCAAATGAGATGCAAAAGTTGCTCTCATCAGAAAAGAGGACTTTGGACCACTGAGCAACAGACCAGGTCTGTTTTTCTTTAGCCCAGGTAAGACACTTTTGACATGGTTTGTTCAAGAGTGGCTTGACAAGGAATACGACATTTGAAGCCAATGTCCAGGATCCGTCTGTGTGTGGTGGCTCTTGATGCACTGACACCAGCCTCAGTCCACTCCTTGTGAAAGTCCCCAACACTTTTGAATGGCCTTTTCCTGACAATCCTCTCCAGGCTGCGGTCATCTCTGCTGCTTGTGCACCTTTTTCTTCCCCACTTTTCCCTTCCACATAACTTTCTATTAATGTGCTTTGATACAGCACTTTGGGAACATCCAACTTCTTTTGTAATTACCTTTTGAGGCTTTCCCTCCTTATGGAGGGTGTCAATGATGGTTTTCTGCACAACAGTCAGGTCAGCAGTCTTTCCCATGATTGTGATTCCTACTGAACCAGACTGAGAGATCATTTAAAGGCTCAGGAACCCTTTGTAGGTGTTATGGCTTAATTAGCTGATTATAGTGGGACACTTTGAGCCTAGAATATTGCACCTTTTCACAATATTCTAATTTTCTGAGATTGTGGATTTGGGGTTTTCATGAGCTGTAAGCCATAATCATCACAAATATGACAAATCACGGCTTGAACTATCTTGCTTTGCTTGTAATGAGTCTATGTCATATATTAGTTTCACCTATTAAGTTGCATTACTGAAATAAATGAACTTTTGCACGATATTCTAATTTTTCGAGTTTCACCTGTACACTATAATTACTATATATCTATATTTTAGTATTGCTATCCTTTAAGTTACCTTTCTCTCCCCCAAAAAGTTTACACATACTTGTCCATGCTGCTGCAGGAACAATACTGCGCAGCCAGAATTTGTAGCAGTTTCTGCATGCCTTGTCATGAGCCACGCTGTATGGATCGTAAAAGGAGCATGGAGAGAGGCATTTAAACCTTGTGAGGATAACTTTATATAATTAAAGTTTACTAATCCTTTAAAATGAACCTAAACTTAATGTGACACTAAACTCTGATTAAAAAATCAACTAAAAAATACAAATTTGCGCCACACTGAATGGGGGGCATTAAGAATTATTTGCACCAATGTGCTTCTAATAAAAGACAGTGCAATTGTGTGTGATGGGAAAGTGTGCGATTCCCTACCCACCCAAAGTGTGAAGAGAGCCTGAGTCAGTATTTGAAAAAACTAAGGCTGACCATATACAAGTCTTTTTTTTTCTGGTCAACCCACAAATGTGGATGGGGGAATCCCTCCCGCAGCACTATTCTCTCGCACTTACAAACCACCAGGTAATCTCAGTAAGTGGTGAGCTGACTGTAATCAGAATTAAGGTAAGGTGCAATGCATTATTGTGCTCTTCAAATAGATGTTGCTCTCAGATGAATAGTCTGAATACTTTGGAAATATCTCTTCTGAAGTGGTATTAAATCCAAAACCAAAAATGTCATATATTGCAGCTTACCAATCAGTTGTGGTGACTGCATTAGTTTTCTTCTTTTTTTTTTGTCTTTTTTCGCTTTGTTTTCATCTGGTGATCTGACCAGTACACATCTCCTGCGTTAGAGTGCTCCCACTACGGATGGAAGGAAAGAACACAAGGGGCAGATTGGGACAGCGGTATTGTCAGTCTAGAGGGTGAAGAATGTTAGATGCACTAGCAGATTTAATTACAGTAACAAACTGAAGCCAAACTACAGCTCACACTTCATAAGCAGTTACAGAAAATATTTTTTTTCTTTTGGGGTAAAGGTTTTACATGTATAAATAAAAGCTAATCATTGTAAACACCCAGTGTTAAATGGCTTGTTCCATCTCTGTAACTGATACATTCTGCTGGAGAGCTTGTTCCTTTGAAAACAGACTTACTGGATGGATCACCAGATGAAAATTGAAGAAAGAAAGCATATAAAATAAAAATTCATGCAGCCATCACATCTAAGAAATTGCAAGCTGCAATATAATAAATGTATTACCTGAATGATTTCATACAATGAATGGTTTTGTTAAGGGTTATCCTCATGTTCCATGGTTTTGGTCAGTGTTGATGGTCAGTGTTGATGGGGGAATCCCTCCCGCAGCACTATTGTGTTCTGCTGGTGGGGAGCCTTCCCTGACAGCAGAACACAATGATTAGCAATGATCGCTCCCTGGTTACGAGTGCATCTATTTCAATTTTGACAGCTAGTAGACCCCATCACTTGGAAGTTGCTTCCCTTCGAATAGCTTCAAACCAAACACGATTTACCATCTGCAGCTCGATCTGGTTATTTCCAGATGAAACATTATGCTCTCTCCATAACCCACACACTGTAGTTTTTCAGACTAACACCTTTTGAAAAATTACAGCTGGAATGTAAACAAAAAAAAAGCCGGCAAAAAAAAATAAAAAATCTGGCAATTACGGTTGTTAAGGAGCGGGGCCCCTGCATCCTTAACAACCGATGACTCATTCAGCTGTCTGCAGGGTTCCCCTGCTGACAGCTGAAGTGTAAACAAAAGAAACATCCTGACAATTGGAGCTGTAAATAAACCAAAGGAAAAAAAAAAAACAGCCCGACAATGTTTTCAACAACATTACTCAGCCACTAAAACAGAAGGATAAAAAAAAACATTGTTTCAGTTTGTATCTTTCTGTTAATTCACCTACAGATCAAGGTCTCAGTTCACACTCCAAAGTTGCAGGACATGTGAAATGCCAAGTATCTTTATGAAAGCAGTTCCAATTGACACTAATGAAGTTGCTGTCACTTCAGAAAATGTGCACTACTGAAGTTGCTCAAACTTTGACAATACTTCAGTGCCAGACAGTGTAAAAATCTTATTAAAGTCATATCGAAGTAGGACTCTGTGTAACCCCTTATTCTCCTCCTCCAATTATTATTTTCCTGTTGATTTTTTTTGTTCATTGCCATTTTATAACCATTAAAACATTTTTGTTTTTGTTTGCTTTGTTCATTAATATTTTTACACCGTTCACATATATTTATACACTTCACACTGAAAAATCAACAAAATTAAAAAAAAAAAAATGTGTTTAATTTGTAAGTAACTTTTCAATGCTTTGTACCAGAATCAAGATTTTAGTGTAATTTTAACAGGACAAATTACAGAATAAAATGCTCACTTTTAAAGTACAATGACACTTTTTTTTTTAAATTAACACGGTTTTAAAAAAGTGCTTTTTTTTAGTTTTGTTACATTTAATTGTCTAAGGATTGTGAAAAAATACCATTGTTGCAAGACAATATTAATGAAAAAAAAGCCTTGTTTGTCCAGGTGGCAGAAAAACAGGTCTGCAGTAATGATGTTTGACAACCTGTTTAAAACAGGCTAAGAGTTTAGATGGCCATTGCACACTATTAGCACTTTGTCTCCACTCATTGGGCAGTGTGGGTTGTGAATGAATGCAACAGTCAAGTTCATGACATTAAAGTGTTACTAAACCCAGAACCCTACACTCACTATATCTGGTCTCCCACAGTACACAGAACATGGAAATGCAATTATTTTAGTAAATATAAACTGCTAAATACCTTTTCTCATCAGCAGTTAGAGCAGTCTTGTAACTTCTAACAGTGCCAAGCAAAGCACTGGTTAAAGCTTGTAGGAGGAGTTTTCATTCTCCCAATTACCCTATGAGGCTGCATAATCCCTGACCCCTTGCCTGTGTGGGCGGCGCTGATTGGCCCTGTGCAGATCACATGCACTCTCCCAAGAAGAAAAAAAAAACTCTCTAGTAATACACACCAAACTGAGTATGTGCAGCTTGCCCCCAAGACTCTGTTCTATCACCAGATGGATTGGGGGAGTAGAAGAAGGATAAGATCAGAGAAGACTGGATCAAACAACCTTTTTACACAATGTGGAGGATTAACCCCTTAGGTTCCACAGTGAGTATAACAAGTATGCTTTACTACATATACAGACTGAATTTACTGTTGTGGGTTTAGTAACACTTTAGGTAATGACAAAGTTAGCACGGTCCATAGCAGAAATGTAAAAATTGCTCTGGTCCATAAGGGGTGAACGTGTGAGAGCCAAAGTAGTTAAGGAGCAGGGCCCAGTAGTGTATTTAGGTTTTGTGCCGCCCTAGGCAATACAAAAATTGTCCGTCCCCCCATGCACCCGTCACCAGCCTCTATCCATCCACCAGTGAGAGATACTCACCTTCACAGCTCTGGACATCCCTGGAAACGTGAGTCTGGCTTTGCACACACCATTAAGCAGTTCTTCTCGGAACCCACGTCCCCCAAGCTGTGTCTGTCCCTTATTCTGTCCCTTCCTCCGGGGGGCGGCACCACCCCTCCTGAAAAATGCCACCCTAGGCAAACTCCTTTTTGCCTCACGATAAATATGCCCCTGACAGGGCTGCAGTGTCCTTAACAAGTGATCACTCATTCAGCAATCAGCGGGGCTCCCCTGCTGACAGCTGAAGTGTAAACAAAACAGTTGTGACAGGCATCAGTAATTGGTATTAGCGAGAACAAAAAAAAAGTGTCAATACTCATACCTCGCTGTAAAAGAAAAAAAAAAAAAAAAAAAAAAAAAAAAAAAAAATCGGTGCATCCTTAGGATATAACGTTAAATCTATACTTTTATTCTGTATCTGTACTTTTGTTTTTGGGGGTCATGTGACCGAGACAGCACCAATCAGCACTGTCTGGACACAAGGGTCACAGTTCTTGATTCCTCTTCTAATGTACACAAGCGGAAGAAACATTGTTAGAGATCTCACTAGAGCAGCACTCTACATTACCATAGGCAGATCTCTCAGTGCCCCTCCCTCTCTGTGCGAGAACTCAGTATGCTAGGCCTTAGAATCAGATCTTGCGAGGATTAAAAATCTGAACAGACCCCATGCAAAAAAATTTTTAAAGCAAAATTAACAACTCAAAAATAAAAAATGCAGACCAGTAACAATTTTAGTGGTAATGTACACTGAGCCGTGCATGCACAGCTCAGCTTACATTTACAGCACTGCTCTGTGCCGTGATTTGACTCTTGCAGGGGTGACATCATTGTAGCCTGGCCAATCAAGTGGCAGCCAAAAGCGCTGGAGGGGATCACTTGGCAGGTAGATCTGTCATAATGTGCCAATACGCTGTGCACACTATTATTATTATTATACAGGATTTATATAGCACCAACAGTTTGCGCAGCGCTTTACAATATAAGGGAGACAGTACAATTACAATACATTTCAGTACAGAAGGAATTTGAGGGCCCTGCTCCTGGAGCTTACAATCTAAAGGAAGGGGGAGGTGATACAAAACGTGATAGCTGCAGGGGATGATCTGTAGGTGGAGGTGGGGTAGGCTTCCCTGAAGAAGCGAGTTTTCAAAGATCGCCTAAAGGCAGACAGGGTGGGGGCTGACCGGACATGCTGTGGTAGGGAGTTCCAGGGGATGGGAGAGGCTCTGGAGAAGTCCTGGAGGAGAGTGTGGGAGGAGGTGATGAGGGATTTAGAGAGGGGGATATCATGGGAGAAGCGGAGTGGGCGATTTGGGCGGTATCTGTGGATGAGGTTGGTGATGTAGCTAGGGGCAGTGTTGTGGATGGCTTTGTAAGCTAGTACTGTACATTCAGGCATTAAGCTTTATTACAAGGTTTAATTCCGTGTACATAGAAAAAGTGGCTTCTTTACAACAATTACTATACAAAAGAAAAGGAAAAACCTGTCTAAATGTTTATCTCCTGCAATTTGGTGTAGGAAATATAGGATCTCGCTAATTAATGCAAAAACACAGGTTGGCCCTTGCAGCAATGTGAACATACTAAAATGACACATCTTAAAAGGCATAAACAAAGTATCTATGCAGATAAGGAATACCTGTCGATAACACTAGATGTTGTGAAGAGAAGCCTAGTGTTACTGTTCTCCGTCACCATCACAGAAGTAAGCTCTGAATTAATCTGCCTCGCATGCACTTTCCCTCCTCTGATGGAGTAGCCTGGAGCTCAGTGTTTGAAAGCTCACTCTTGTGATGGTAGATGTGAGCAGTAACAACTCTTAGCAATATCCTAGAATGATTCCAGTCAGGCCTCAGGAGGTACATAAATGGCCTACACTTATAGTAAGGGCATCATTCAACTTTGGACAAAGCTGCAGTTTGGTTTTATCTACAGACACCCCTTTTCTGCATAGGCAGTTATTTAGTAAAGGTGAACTAACCCTTTAAAGCAAAAAAGGAGTAACTTAAATAGCTGAGCACTGATCTAACCATGTACAAAGTGGTTTTCAGATTTCCATTTTTCATGCACTTCTGTAACCTTATTTTAGAAGACTGCATAAACACGCAAAAATACATGTAGATAAAAATGTCATCTTTATGTTACAATATTTTTGATGTCTTACCATATTGATAACGAATTGCATATTTAACACCATACACAGTGACAGAAGCCTTAGTCTGGGTACAACCAGAAAAGACCACATATACACATGAAACATCAACATATACACAGTGAAACATCATGTTTTTTTTAGCATATTTAAACTGGCAAACATTCACTCTTCATTTAAGCAGTGCCTGCAGATAAAAATTATATACTTGAATTAAAACACTAGCAAAAAAAATCTCTTTTTCAATATCTATTCTACAAAACTTTCAACAGATGTAATGATGTACTGTGGAAAACAGTAAGTACATCCTTGGCATCAGAAGCTTGCATTGTCCACTTCTGCACACAGAAGGCTTTATACCTTCATGCATAGAATAAATGAAGGTAACAAACCTTGATCCTTTAGAACCACTTAACCTCTTGCCGCCCGGCCAATTGACGGCCGGCAAAATCCCTCAGCGTTCCAGGTGAATGCCATATGGCGTCCTTTTGGGCATGCGCCGTTTGCGCGCCTGCAGAGCCGCGCAGCAGCGCGATCTGTCACCGACCGTGTACCTCGGACACAGCCTATGACAGATCTGAGTACTGGCCCCGTTGCCGGTACCATGTGACATGCTGTGACCAACCACAGCAGGTCACATGAGAGTTGTATACAATGGATGGATTCATTCATGCCATCCATTGTATACTAGTGTGTCTAGCTGTGAATGGTCACAGCGATCACATGCACAAGCTGGGCCAATCACAGCCCAACTGTGACATGTGATTAGCCGTGGCCAAATCACAGCTAAGCACAAAAAAAAAAAAAACCCTGAATGAATTGACGTCATTCAGGTAAATGCTTGCTTATAACAAAGTACCTCTTTGCTATAAGCAAATTGTGTAAAAAAAAAAAAAATACTGATCACTTCCCCAAAGTAGTACAATGTTACTATGGTAACATTGTACTACTTTGTTCATAGTGAAATATGAAAAAAATCTTAAAAAAAAGAAAAAAAATTTTAAAAAAAAGTTACATATTTTTTTTCATACTGTCACCAGTCAGTGTCCCTGATCACCGCCATGCCAGATATATGATGATGCTGTACTGCACTGGTGACAGTATGTAAAAAAAAAATAAAATAAAAAAAAAAAAATAGTGAACATAATTTTTTTAATTTTCTAATTTTCCAAAAAATTATGACAAAAAAAAATACAACTTAAAAAAATTTGCCATGCCTCTTATGAAATACGTCGGACTGTCTACTCTGCAAAAAGGGGTCATTTGGGGGATATCTGTACTGTTCTGACATTCTTGGACCTCAAGAAATTAGACTGGCTGTCAGTACTTCAGGATTGATCAATATTCAGATCTATACCATAGTTTGTGAACTCTATAACTTTCCTACAAACTAAAAAATACATCCTAATTTGGGTTATTTTCACCAAAGACATGTAGCAGAATACATCTTGGCCTAAATTTATGAAGAACAATTATTTATTTGCAAACTGTTATAACAGAAACAAAGAAATTGTTTTATTTTTTTTCAAACTGTTCGATATTTTTTTGTTAATTTAGCAAAAAATAAAAACCCCAGTGCTGATTAAATACCAGCAAAAGAAAGCTCTAGTTGTGTGAAGAAAATGATAACATTATAGTTTGGTTACAGTGTTGTATGACCGTTCAATTGTCATTCAAAGTGTGAGAGCACTGAAACCTGAAAAATGGCCTGGGCAGGAAGAGGGTAAAAGTTGCCGGTATGGAAACGGTTAAGTCATGGACAGAGCAAATTCTGAACATTACCTCACCCCAATCCTGAAGCAAGCCAAAAAAAAATAAAAACTTAAGTGCATACTACAAATATAGATAAATATAGATCTATATCATGAGAAGGTAAAATGAAAAAGAATGGGCTTCATGCACACTGGGCGTTTGTGCAGCCACTTTTAGGGGCATCATGTTTTTGGGGGGTTTTTTTTACAGCTTCCAAATGCCCCTCCATGTTATCCTATGTGTCCATGCACACATAGACTTTTAGAAGCTTTCAGCGCTTGATGCCTGTAAATGCATCTAAACGCTTGTAAAAGCATTAGACACTTTTACAAAACGTCAAGCATTTTTTCTGCCAAAATACTGCTGCCAAGAGGAGAAGTGTTTTTAAAAATGTCCTGTGTGCATGAGGCCTTGAACAAATGAACATTCTAATGCAGGCCATACATGGGTTTTTCATCTGAAAATCGAAAACATCGTTTGCGCGGTAATCCCATGGTGCCATTAATGATTTCGAAAATCAGCCAAACAAGTCATAAAGTTCACCCCATATAACAGTTGAAACTTCTGTTCCTTCCAGGTCACGGCTCATGTGCATATTCTTTTTGGAAAAATGGTTATATGATTTGACCAGTGAGTTGAAAATCTGTCATTTTCCACAAATTTTCCAACATGCCCGATCACCGAAAAGGTGAGGAACCACGAAAATCGGCCAGTGCCATTGACCAACTAACTGTGCGAAAATTGACCGATTAGTCTTAGGTCCAATTTTCGGATGAAAAATCGGTCGAATTTCGACCCGTGTATGACTGGCATTAGTCTTGCAATATTTGCCTTGAAGACCAAAAGTGCAGCATCCAGAATATTAAAGACAAAGAAGAGACTCAACTTCAGTATTATGCAGGGATGTACATGTCTCTCCAGCGACTGCCAAAAATAACTTTCTTACAATTTCTGATGAATGGTGTTAGAGCAACAATTAAATTGTCATGCTGTAATAGGAGGACTGTCTCTGCATCTCCTAATTTATGCATGGCACAGATGTATATTGATTACTGTTTGTCTCATATATGTTACAGTTCGAAGACAAACTGTTGCCTATAATTTGAAACATACAACTGCCTCATGTCATAACTGTCTAATCGCAGCCTACAGGCATATTATCTAGTGTCCGCCTCCACAGTTACAAGCACCATTTGTCTTTCAGCGCTGAGATTTATAATACTTCCAAACATGCCGGCTTGTTGCAACTGTTTGCACAGCAATTATTTCTGTCCCAGGATGGTTTTAAGTAGGGGCTGCATGCAAGTACAGATTCAGTAATTGTTCTTCCCCCGGGTGGGTTCAGAAATCCTCAGTTTGTTTCTGTACAAGGTCTGCAAGATGCCCCACCTTGAGTTCTTTCATCTGTCTACAGCCCACACTGCACCATTATCCTGCCAATGTTAGAAGGTTAAAAACAATGAAGGACAGCAGTGTACTGCACTTGGTAATACGGAAAAAAAGAGACTTTTCAAGTCCTGTGAAAATGGATAGGTAACACACACTATAATGGGATATGTGTTTAAATTTAGACACATTTGTATTTTTGCTTTTACAAAATACATCTTGGCTTTATTCTGTGCTGTTCCAAAAAAACCTACATCATTAGAATGTTCCCGTTCTCATTATATTTTGACAGTTTCACACAATGCAAATCAAACTGCATAATTGTAATTCTTACAAAAGAGTTCTAAGGGTTACTATATAGAGCGGGATTCTGCCTGAAGCCACAATCATTAGGGTTTCCCTAATGGACATTTTTGAACATCTGAAATGCTTGTTATTACATGTAATGATCTTCAACTTTTTGGGGGAAAAAAATTAGCAAATGATTCAAGCCTTCCTTTTTCCTAGAAAAAAAAAAGGAAATTAAGTGTTGGCGCTATATAAATCCTGTATAATAATAATAATATGTTTAATGCCCCCTTTCAGCTTTTTTTCTGATTATAAAAGGTGCTATTAGCAGGAGATCCTGGCACTATCCAGGAGTGGGAGATGTCGAAATGTTTGAAGGCAACCACCTGTCACTCAGCAGCCTAAAGCAGGGCTGAATGGGAGTAATCCATCTATTCCTCCAATTACACTGAAGAGCATGGATGGTTGAAACTCCTGTCAGCTACTGCATCCGTGGCTGACAGGATACCCAAACCGTAACTGCAGAAAATTGGCTGCACTCACTGTTTCAACAATTTTTTTCTGCTTGGCTCCTTTGGTTTCCTAGTTGAACTTTGTTAAGTCAAGTGATATTGGCAGGGCCAAACATGGCTCGAATTCCAACAGATTCACAGGAGTGGGCTGAAATTCGAGCAGTTTTACCTGCCTTCAGGTAGCCATATATTGATGAGCAGCAACACTTGCAGTACCCTGGCAATGTAGACGTTACCTGCATTTACACTTAACAGAAAGGTAAACTTAAATATGTTTTTAGAGATATATTTGTCAGTAAGGTAAGCACAAGCGGACTACTGTCAATAGAAAGATCTGACAATCTATCCTTAGTTTTTATTGCTGAACTCTAAGCAAACCACTAAATACACTGATGAAATACATGTGCTTTAGGTATGTTAGTTAAAGACCTGCTTTGCCAGCAAGGAAACCGGATTCTATCTCACTTCACCTAAAGGTGTAAACCTCTGGAAAAGGAACAAAGCATATTCTTCTATAGTATGTACTTGCCTTGATTGAAAGTAAGTAAAGTGTGATTCACTTGTGACAGTCTATGCTGACACCAGACAATCCAGGGAAACAGCATCGCAATCCCCTCAAAGGACACAGGAGATGATTGATATCCTCAGGTGTGTATTTCCCTATGAGAATGTGTAGAGGGGGGGGGGGTATGTGTGCCCATTCACTCCACTCAGGTCTCAAATTACACTCAACTCTCTGATGTGCAGTGTGTGACATCAGACCCCCACCCTCTGTCTTCTGGAGCTCAAAAATGCTGTGTAAAATATGCACTTTAGGAGGCTGTAGAGAAGAAAGGTTTGCAGATAACTTATGTAGAAGGATTTGTTTTTATCTCTGTGTATTACCTGAGGCTATTAACTTAAGTGGGTATATTTAAGGGTTTACAACCATTTTAAGCATTTAACGAAGACTTAAAGTGATATTAAACCTTTGTTATGCTTATCTGCTCTGTGCAATGCTTTTGCACAAAATAGCCCTGATTCTCCTCTTCTGGGTTCCCTCATCAGCGCTGCAAGCCCCTGTTCGGCCGGTGCTCCTATGGAAAGCTGCTTTCCATGGGGAAACCCCTGTGGGCTTGCTCCTGAGCCACCCTGTCTGCATCCATCGATGCAGAGCAGGTGGCTTGGCCCCGCCCCCCAACTCCTGTGTTACAGCATTTGATTGACAGCAGCAGAAGCCAATGCTATCAATCTGCTAAATGAGGAGGGAGACAGCAGCTAGAGCCACTGCACTAGTGCGCATCACTGGATCGGATCAAACTCGGGTAAGAAAAAGGTGACGGGATGGTTTGGAGTTTCTGAAGCACAAAAGGTTTTTCGCCTTAATGCATAGAATGCGTTAAGGTGAAAAACCTTAAGGCTTTAGAACCATTTTCAACCTGTACCCAGGCTGTGATTAGAGTATGATGGGATTTTCTCTGTCACTTTTCTCTATTATACCATCAGCATGTTCTTTCTTAGCACATGAGCTCTGCAGGACAACTGGCTGGATCTTTACACTGTTACTAAGCAAGGCCCTCCTAACCCTCTTGTATTGAACTGTATTGTCTCCCGTTAGATTGTAAAGCGCTGAGCAAACTGTTGGCACTAAATAAATCCTGTATAATAATAATACTTCCCCTGCTGTCAAGTTCAGGTACTTACACCAGATAATTTAAAAAAAATACACTCATTAAGGCTGCATTCAAACTTGTGTGGCCCATTATGTCACTCGTTAATGCACTGAAATGGACATGGCCCATTCTGGCACTACTGCACACCACAAGAAGTGGCATGCACATTGTAAAATGTTTTTGTTAGCAGCTAATATACTGGGGCAAGACAATGCACTAAATTAGGAAATATGTGTTGACACAAGTATGAATATTCACTAAATGTTTTTGGGTTTTTTTTGTGAATACATGCATAAATTCATATGTTTTTTTTTCTCTGCTGGAATTTAGCTTTAAAAGAGAAGTAGGGCTTTTTCCCCCCACTTATACTTACCTAAGTGGATGTAGCATCGGTCTGATGCTGCATTTGTCCCTTACCGGCTCTAAGTGTGAGAACTCAGTGATCACATGACCACTGATTGGTGAGTTCTCTCAGACAGTGACTGTCTGTCTGCTCTGCCTAGCTCAGGCTCTGAGTGCCGCTCCAGACTCTGGGGTGGTAATTGCCCTGATGAAGTCACGTGATAAGCGTGACAATACGTGTTGGCGGTGACGCACTTCCGGTCGGACGCCATCTTTATTTACATTGGACACCCATGCAAGTATATCTGATGTTTGATTTACATGTGATGAACAAGATGATTTAAAATTGGCTGTAGCCACCTTATGTGCCTGAAGAGGAGATCTGCTGCCCTGTGAGCCTGTGCTTGAATCTGTACATGAGGGGAGGTCAGTGTGGAGAGCTGTGGAGGATTACCTACTATTAAGGGTCCATGTGTCAGTGATCCTGAAGGCCTTTTGACCCTGTGTGGGTCGCAAGAGGGAGGTGAGCGGGCAATTCAGCCATTTTTGGATATCTCTGCACATTTATCAGCACTTTTTTTCAAGAATTGATGTGGACTTTATATATTGTTAGGTGTTTTTCATCTCACGGGACTTTATACATTTATTTATTTATGTTTGTCTGCATGATCAGTCTTTAGTTTATGCGTTGATTGGGATGCACGTGTGTTTTGTGTTATATGGTGGGAACAATTTTATAGTTCCGGTGGGAGGTTTTTAGCACATTGAGTCCTGTTGTGACTTGTTTGTTGTGGAGCACTATTTGATCCCATTGGATTACTTGGGGCACTATTTATGTTATTTGGTCCTTTTAGGACCTCGTATTGACACTTGTCACATGTGATTTGTGAGTTTTTTTGCACTATTTATTATTGTGCATTTATGTTATTTGTGTCACTATTTTTGCACTGTTTCACATATTCATCTATGTGTGAAGGATTTTTATGGTAGTAGCGCTGCATTATTTGTTTTTTACTTCTCCTTTAATGTCATGAAGTTGTCCATTCCATTCATTCACAACCTGCATTGCCAATGAGGGAAGACAAAGCGCTAGTAGTGTGCAATGGCCATTTAAACTCTTAGCCTGTGTTAAACAGGTTGTCCAACACAGTTATTGAGGATCTATGTTCCTACATCGGCCCCCTGAATTCTGTGTCTTGTGAACTAACACATATACTTGTTTGCCCGAGGTCAGAAGAAAGCAGAAACCAGCACATTAACCTAAATCGAAGCAGTGTGCGTCTGAAAAGTCTGGAGCTTTTTTGTCAGCAAACTGCATAGATATATTTACCAGCTATGGCTACACAGATTTTCTGCTTCAAATGAGGCATATCATTAATATTTTATAGAGTTCACATAAATGCAACAGAATATTCTCTAGAGTTATACTCTGGTCAGAATTAACTATGGACTATAAAACGCTGGATATAAAACTGTACACAGTTTGAAAAAAAGAAAGCAACCTACATTCCACATGGCTGCCATAGTTTATAAATACTTACTGAATAATTATGGTTCCTATGTTTTATCACAGTTATTTTCATGTCAGCTTTTATTACACCATATATCAGAGCCTATCAGTCATTAGCTGTGGTGGCCCCATTAGGTTTCTTGTTTTCAGACCATTATTCTTTTATTTTTACCTTGTAATACAGTCAGTAACACACTACAGTGCTAGGGTAACAAGGCTCACTCACTATCACCATCTATGGAGGAGCAATGTTGTCACCCAAAGCTACTCTCCTGATTTGCACTACAAGCACTTCCACCTTATCTTCATCACCATTACATAGAGATGAGGTGTGTTTTTTTAGCTGGGAAGTCCAATATTATTGTTTAAAGGAGAAGTATAGACAAAGCTTTTTTGGTTGCACTTTTCTTATGGGCTACAGCCCGCTAACAGCTGACATCAGCCCAGGCTCTGAAAAGAACCTGACCATATGGTCAGGGCATTAGTATTTGGTGGTGCCACTCCAGGGGTGTAGGGCCCCATTGGAACTCAGGCACCCCTATGATTAAGCCTTGGTAGGTGGGGCAAAACATGTCAGTGACATGGCCTGAGGCTCTCAAATGGATACATTCAAACTAGGAATGGCTATGGTGAACAGCGGTTTCATGCTGAAATAACCATATGGTCAGGATCCACCCAGATGCCTGGACTGGTAACTGGCTCAGCCTCCCAATGAGCCGCTGAAAGCCTGAGCCAGCAGCTCACATCCCTTTCACAGCCAGGCACTCCTGTGAGCATTGGAGGGACAGAGCAGAGAGCCAGAGACTGAAGTCACCAGCTCTCTACAGCCTGTAGACTGAGAGCTGAGCGATTATTGGTCTTTGATCACTCAGTTCTCAGTCTTAGAGCTGGAGGGGGACAGATGCAGCATCAGACCAGGCCAGATCTTGTTTTGATCATCAAGGAATCCATTTGCTGATCCCCTGCTGAGCTGACATGGACACAGCCAGTTCTCCTCTATGGGAAGTAGGATGTAAATGGACACAATTACATTTACATTCAACTGCCCATAGAGGAGAATGGGGGTCCGGTCAGGTCCGCCAGAAAAACAGACAGGCGGACCCAACCGGACCACCCATGTGAAACGTGCCTTAAAAGTAACACTAAACTCTGGCTTGGAAAAAAAAAAAATCTTAACTCAAGAAGTACCTTCTATTGTTCTTAGCTGCTGTGATCTGACTTCCTGTCCTTTTTGTTTGCTCCTGTGATAGAGTATGGGATTTTTAGAGAGCATAGAGCAGTGCACATGACCGCTACTAATGTAACCTGTTTGCACCAAACAAATGAAAGTGAGATAGAAAAGGAAAGGTTCAGAGCTCACAGAGGACATTACAAGAAAAACAGAAAAATAAACATGAAAACTAGATTACAGGGCCATTAAGTACTGGATGTGTATAGATTATTTTAGACTTGCTTTGCTCTCTGAAGCGCAAAGTCTCTAAAATCTGCAAAAAAACAGTCACTTTTCACATATAAGCAAAGCTGCTTACTGCTTATACAAGAAATTCATGCTTTGCTAATTATAGGGAGAGTGGCAAAAGGTGAACAGTGTGATTCTTTGTTCCTCTTAACACCTGAAAAGTGGACAGTTTTGATGTGAAACATTGTGCATCCTTTGGCATGTTCTGAAATAAATCAAGAATAAAAAGGTGCTTCTCATGAACTCTCAATTACTTAATTGGTGTAGGGGGCTTGCCTGGAGAGCTCTTGCTTTCCTGTGGGTCCTGGGGATCTGACCTCAGGAGCACTATATTTAAAGAGAAAACAAAGAAATACCTTTGTTCCAGCTGCTGTGTTATTTGTCCAAAGGTTCCTACTATTCTCAAGTTGGCATAATGCCATGGTCATGGGCAACGGCTGTAAAAAGAAACTTTTGTCTAGCTGTTGGCTGTAAAATCTGTCATGCAAAGGTTAAATTGTTACATGGGGCACAAATAAAAAAAAAAGCATAAATCTCACCCTCAACTTTACTACAATCAATAGTTAGAACAAGCATTTGTGCGCCCCCCCCTAAGTTTTAAGGCTGCAAGAATTAGAAACATCCAAGAATACAATGAATTTGATTTGGAAGTTTACAATACACTAAACACATTGTAGGTGCAAAGTAGTTTTATACAGAAAAGCTGACATACTGTATTTGATTAGGCAAGTACTTACACCCAAGAAAATGTTTTGTAGGACCACTTTAGTCCGCTGTTGGCTAAAAACAGGTCACAGGAGTGCAGGATGAACTGCACTCTTGTGATCCACAGGAGAAATACTGCCAAATGAGCTTTGGCTGCACTTCTTTAAACTTTATTTTTTTTAATTGCTACCTGTTTCCCATAACAGGGCACAGCTACTCTTTTCATATCATAACCATTCAACCTTTTCATATCAATTTATATCATGCAAACTTGCCTTTACAAAGAGAAAAAAAAAACAAAAAACATAGATTCAGCTTCTACACACTTTAATGGAGTTCAGTGATATATTCGGGTTTAGAAAATGTGTTCCTGGGTTAGCTTTACTTGATTCGCTCAGTTCTACTCACCAATACCATCTTGGCTGTTTCTCTGATCAACGCCCTCTTTACTCACTCTGCTTTAGAAGATGCACTTCTAGGCAGTAGTGTGTTTTTCCATATTCTTTTAATTTCTAAATAATGGGTTTAAATGGCGCTCAATAGGCAGTATCAAAATCTATGTCTTGAAAAACTCAAATTTGACCAACACTTTCCCAGACCAAGATGTTATAGATATGTTCATTAAACTTCGGGGCCATCCTGAAACAAGTGTATTTATTTTAAGTTCATGTAACACTCTAATTCAGGGGTGCTCAACCCTTTGAAGACCGAGGGCCATGTAAGTGATTTGGTAAGCAGTCATGGGCCACAATTATTATACAGTATTTATAAAGCGCCAATAGTTCACTCAGCGCTGTACATTACAAAGGGGGACAGAACATGTGACAGAACAATACCAATGAAATTAAATTAGAATTTTTTATTTTGAATAGCACAATGTATATTTTCCTCCTGTAGCCGATGAAAGCCGGATGGAGGAAGAGGAGGAGAAGCTGGCTTTCAGTGGTTGCAGGTGGAAAATGGAGGAGATTGGCCCCTGCATATGCTGCCCCTGATTTACAAGTGTAAAACATATTGGGACACGGAGGCTGCTTGGGACCTTTTGAGCATTGGATGGGGACACCATTGTGACACCTGATACTACACCAGTAGTTGGGGAGTTTGGAAAAGGCACTTCTCAACTATGAGGTTTTACTGCCCTCCCGACTGCAAATCTAATTGAGCCCTTATTGGCCTAAGTCTCCTATAAAAGTCTGCTTTCACACTGAAGCACTGTGGTTTACCCACACTGTGGGTGCAGCACAGTGCACAGCTTTCCTGAGGGTTCACTGCACTTTGCCACAGACATATCATATATTATATGCATTCAAAAGATTTGGTGCACTTTCAGAAATTGCACCAAACCTGCAGGATATAATAGAAGTGCGCTTCCCTGGTTTGAGGTTGAGTGCCACAGGTTGAGCACCCCTGCTCTAATTGCATACCTGTGGACTCCATCCAATTAATCATGCACTTTTTCAGTTGGCTACACAGGGATACAACATATACAACCAAGTGTTAAAGGATACCCTTATTGAGAAAAATGTAGACTGCAATTGTTGAACTCTTTTGCTGGTTGCCTGGCTGATTCAAAGGTAGTATAACTTTGAATTACTGCCTTGTAACAGATCGCACATAGGTTTTCTAACATTTTAACCGCCCTTACACATTATTATTTCTTTAGGTCAGCCCTGCAGATGGACAAATCTGCAATTTTGACTAGTGATTTCAGAGAGCTGGTACCCATGGCTGACAAAATACTCAAACAGTGCTTGAAATCTACTTGAATGCAGGCACTGTACAGCTGCAAATTTTCTACCTGGCTCCTTTAACAAAATTTAGTGGCCTTATCTGTATGCTGAGTACTTGCCCTAGGACTGACTCAAAAATAACATTGCAAGGGATAGACAAGGTACAATAAAATGTTGAGAAGATGATCATATTTCTTTCAGTACAGGTTTCATTCAATTTAATTAACTTAATTATAAATGCAAACATATGTCAATAGGACAATTACAAAAAAGTAAAGATAAATGTACAGTGCATATGAAACATTTTTAAATGGTTAATGTAAATGTAGTGCTAAATATACATCAGTTTGCCAATTAATGTTTTATGGGTACTGAACGGTAAAGAGACCCTTCACATTTAATGCAAATTGCGCAGTAACATTTGAATTAGAGCAGGAATACTACATTTTAAGGAAAGGAATTCAGTGATAAGCTCATGTAGATTCAAATAGGGCCAGTAGAAAGGGACAGCCACACTCTACACATGTAGGAGCAATAACAAGGGAAGAAGGTGTGAGGGGCCGAGTTCGAATACCCATGCATTTAGAGAAGAGTGGAGGAAAAATGCAGGGCTGAAAAAACATAGGTACAAAAAGGATGGGTAAATAAACCTGTCAGAATCATAAAAATAAAAAGATGACTGGGGTTGCATAATTAGCAGACAATGGTCAGGGCAGGAATGGTAGCTGCATGGGCAAAGGGAGTGGGTGCGGGTTAAGGTGCAATCAGTAACAGCTGGATAGAGGGATACATATATATAGCTGGATAGGAAAACACAGTATGAGAGCCATGTTAGAGGAGAAAGATGGAAGGTGCTGTTGGTCAGGATTTCCCAATGGCGATGGTACTAATTAAGCAGGAGGGTGCAAAAACAAGAACATGATGTATGTCCATTAAATGGTAATAGAGACATCCAAGGCTGCAGCAATTATGAGACATCAAAAAACCACTGCTGGAAGTAAAACTCTAAAAAATAAAAAAAGGAGTTCAAGATTTCTGTAGTGGTATGTGTGCTACTGGGAGCAAAGCTCAACCTTGGCAGTGGAATGTTCTATACCTGAAAACCATATTATGTATTTTCTCTTTATGCAATATAGAATATTACAGAAAGGATAGGATGGATGTAGAACCTGACGACAGAGGCAATAATTGTTGGTAGCACTGGTATATTCTGCCGTTATCACCCTTTCACACATTGTTCTGTGTCATTGAGTCGTAATATCACAGTAGACCAGAAATATGCAAGAGTGCTACATGGGCATTCCTCACAATGACATTGATGAAATGATTACAGGAACAAAGGATTTTCAGTTTTAAAAAGGAAGATTACATTCCAGTAGCAGACTTTAATCCCAAAAATGTAACTCACTATAAAAAAAAAACTGCAGTGGTTCTGCTGATATCTCAAGTATATGCCGCAACTTTAAAAGCTCTGTAATTCTCTCTCTAATGAATATGCAGACATATATAAATGGTAGAAAACCAGTCAATGCAAACAATTTCTGTGCTTCAAAAGCAACATAACATTCTTGACCAATTAGATCTAAAATGTTATTATAGATAGATAGATAGATAGATAGATAGATAGATAGATAGATAGATAGATAGATGTTCTCGTTAGTAGAATGGTTGGAGATCTCAGTCTCATAACAAATGAAGGTCAAAGTCCACCTGATTAATTCCTGCACAGATCCCAGGACATAGTTTATCAGATGGCTTGCCAAGTTTTACATAACAGTTCTAGCCTGCTTAATACACACATTAAGAATATTAAAAGGCTATTAAAAATCTTGCAAGGAAAACAATCATCCTTAAGATGTTTATCTTATCATTAATGTCCATTACATATAAACAACTATTGCACACCATGAAAAGAAAGCAGGACAACCAACATATTCAAAAGATATAATTTACACCCCGGTCAATACAATAAAGCAGGCCCTTGCACTAAATAAATGTCGTTAGATTTAAAGGAGACTGCAATCAGATTATAATGCATGTGGTGAGCTTTAAAGAGCTTAACGTGTTACTAAACCCAGGACCATGAATTCACTATATCTGGTCTCCCACAGTACGCACAACATGGAAGTGCAATTATTTTAGTAAATATAAATTGCTAAATACCTTTCTTCATCAGCAGTATATAGCAATCTTGTGACTTCTATCAGTGTAATGCCACGCATTGATTAAAGCTTGTAGGAGGAGTTTTCATGCTCCTCTGACTGTGAGGCTACATGACCGCTGACCCTCTGTCTGGGCAGTGCTGATTGGCCCTGTGCCGATCACATGCATCCTCCACCCCCCAAAAAAAAACAACGCTCTAGCAATACACTCCAAACTGAGCATGTGCAGAGTGCCTCCTAGGGCTCTGGCAGATGGATTTGGGACTATGGAAAAAGGGGAGAGTCAGAGAAGACAGGATCAAACAGCCTTTTTACATAATCTGGATGATTAACCCCTTTAGGTTTCACAGTATAACAAGTATGCTTTACTGTATATACACACTGTTGTGTGAAGGGTAACTTCCAGCAACAACCACCAATCTGTATTAAGTAATGTATATGAATATATGTGTACCTATCCAAGTCTGCACCTTTCTCGCTAACAAGGCAGGATCTGGACTCATTCACTGCTGGGATCCAATTCAACTTTCTAGGGAGACGTTCAAGTGGTTAAACTATTACCCATTACCCACCAGAAGGACAAAGCCTCTACTTTAGCAGCAGATATAAATGCCATGTTGCAGCATATCACCTGCCTAGAAACCCTGCATTCCCAGCAAGACAAGTGGCCAACTTTCCATGTAGCATATCAGTCTTGAAAGCCACAGTAAAAGAAATATGAAAATACCAATCGCATCAACTGTTACCATAATCCTGAATGCATTCATTAACAAGTCACCTATCTAATAGGTACTGACAGTGTGCATAGAATCAAAATGCAAGGGGCCAACATACAACCCAGCCTAAGGATGTTTTATGCCATACCTACCAACATTCAGTTGCTTCTGGCTCTCTCCAATAGAATAATTCTAATGAGACAACATGAAATTTCTCCTGAACAAGGTACAACAAGCCAAGGGTGCCTACTCCTGGGGACACCTTTTCTGTTTGCAGATTCAATTTAGTGGTAACAAGTTCATCCTACAACACCCAAGACAATTTCCCCTGCTTCTACTTTCCCTTCTTGACACCAATTGAACTTCCAGATTGGACCATGGTGGATCTACCACCACCCACCTGGCCTCTACTGCAGCATCAACGCAAAGAAGCAGATAAAGGCACTCTGTTCATGACCAGATGGCCAGCAAACTCTAACGCTCTAAGAATCCAGATAACACAAAATTCCAAGGCCTAGTTGGTCCTGAACTCTAGGCCTATTGGACACATTTTCCAGCTGTAACAGTAGACTCGATATACTTAAACTCTTATACTCTCCCTTGTCTCCTACAACAATGCCTGCTTGATCTTATAGCAATCACTGGTGGGACCTGCTATCCTGATCTACCTTTACGGATGCCCAGCTATAATGGTAATCTGCTCCAATGTCGATGCCCAACTCAAAACATACCTTCTACAGGACTCATCATCACAAAATTATGCAACACCAGGTTTTTTCTCTCTTTCTCCTGCACATTGCAGATCACAACAAGCATTGTATGAGACATTTTTATACTTTTTGCTAAAGTAGTAGCATAACACAAAACCTCTCTCTCACAGGTACTTATGCACCCAATGTTCTTCTCTTGCACTAATACCTAGATTGGGACACTTTATTGCTGGGTGATAGTCAACAGTATTACCAAGGGGTACTAGAATTCTACATCCCCAGCAAGTAGGAGGACAATGCCTACCCCAGTTGAGGCATAAGATGATGCCCAACTATTTTTTATGCTAATTTATTTTCCGTTTGTGCACAAGAAAAATGCAATGTGAATGAATAAGCTACAAATCCTGTTTGCTATCACAAACTTGTAGTTTCCAATGGTACACAAGTGGGGTGATTATCACACTTGTGAACCATTGACATTTCCTCCAGCTCACTAACTGAAATCCCATACCTCGGAACAACAGAGTTGGAGAAAAGTTTGCAGAAGCTTGTGCATTGCATCCATGATCCACTGAGCCCTTTTTGCAAAAAAAAAAAAAAAAAATAGTAAATGTACATTGTTTTTGCAAATATATATGCATTTATTATTTTCTGTGCATATTTTTTTTTTTGCAAAAGCTGGACTTCACTTGTAAAGTAATCACTTACACCCAACAGTTACTCTGAAAGCCAACAATGGCCATTTCCAAGCAATTTTCTTTATCCAATGGCACCCATCAGGGCATCTCTCTCCCCTCTAATTTTTATCCTCACCCTAGAAGCGTTTTGTGTCCCAGATCAGAAACAACCCAAACCTAGTAGGTCACTCCTCTAAACTAGGTCAACATACAATAGTTGCTTATGAGTGCGATTTGCTGTTTTTTGTAACCAAACCAGAGACTTTCCTACCTAAAACTACTAGCAGGACTCTAAAGCGACACTCCTATTTTTAGTTTAATATCTAGAAATCTTAAGCTATAAATATATTTGTTCCAAGATCTCATATCATGAATATCCAAAAAACCTTTCCTTTAAAAAAAAATTGTAAAAAAAAAAAAAATTCTCTCTCACTTACCTGGGAATTTAAATTGTCTTCAAAGTAACACAAATGCTCGGGGCCAATTTCCTACTCTTTTAAACTAATATCTGCAAAGATCTCAAATGCTGGAGTAACAAATAATATTCTTGGCTTGACATTAACTATATTCTAAAAAATAACATTCTTTCCCCTTCTACTGTACTTATTACAGATCACCCGCATTACAAATTCAAAAACAATTTCACGTAGTCTAAGCAGGGAGTTTCTTCAGTTCCTGTGGGGTTCAAATCCCATTGTATTGATCAGCTAGTTCTCACCTTGCCAAAACTGAAGGCATATGGTAAGTTTTTTGTAACCAAATAAGAGACTTGCCTACCTAAAACTACTAGGATGAATCTAAAGGGATCATTCCTATTCCCCCCTCACCTACACTTTGTTTAACCATACTGATGAAGCGCCATTAACCTCCTCCAGTTCAATGAAGACCCACACACTTAGAATATTGTGATCTATTGCTCTATGAAACTATATGGGCCCAAAAACTTTTATGCTACTGTATGCTTGAAGTGCCATGTAATGACTCACCTGTTTATGCTCGATTTTATATCCCTACATACTGTCTCCTTTCTATATAAAAGACATTAAATAATGAATTACTTAGTGTATGGTTATAATTACAAACTATACAGTACAGAAAGCACCAGTGTGACATGGTGTAGATGACCACTATACAAAGAGCTCACCTGGATCTCTGGTTAGACCATCAGCTTACTGTTCACAAAATATCTGTGCAAAGTAACAGAATGTTTTCTGGCTACTCTTTTGTCCTACAAAAACTAGGAGGGAATTTTGCTTACCATTTGGCTTATAGAATGTTGGCCTTCCTCCCCTCTTTTATGGCACTTGGAAGCAATCTACACACGCTCCAGCCAGCTTTTCATTTTCTCTCCTTTAGCAGAAAAGAATCTTGAGAGCTTGGCAAGTCATCTGTATCATTGCATGGCAAACTATATTTAACAGAGATATATTTGTATACAGCGCTGTTGACACTATAAAAATATTTAAAGGCGATAAACACACAGAAAACTAAGAAAACTTTAAAAAAACCTAAAAATCAAAATGGACTCAGAGTGTATATTTAGTAAGAACACATTAGTATTTTATTATCACAATGTTTATCTTAACGCCACACATTATACAATTTTCTTGCAGAATGTCGGTACAATTTTCTTTTGCTTTACCTTCAATATCCTGCTTGATTGGAAACAAATTGAAAGTGTTGTTTAGGTTTGACTCATATTATATGTTTTTTGGTAAATTTAAAAGAAAATTGTATAATGCATGGTCAGTCTTAGGCTCCATGGACACTGGGTTTTTTGAGAACGTAAGCTGTGTAAAGTCATGTTACAAATTTGAGTTTTTCAGCTTTTTTTAGTGTTTTTGCATTAGAATTTAGTGGCACTTTGCAGCGTTTTCTCGTGTTAGCATTTTTTAGCATGTGACCACAAAAAAATTTTTTTGTCAAAAAAAATCCAAAAACGCAGGTTTGCAGCGTTTTACAGCGTGCCTTGAAAAAGTATTCATACCACTTGAAATTTTCCACATTTTGTCATGTTACAACCAGAAACGTAAATGCATTTTATTGGGATTTTATGTGATAGACCAGTGGTTCTCAACCTGTGGGTCGCGACCCCTTTGGGGGTCGAACGACCCTTTCACAGGGGTCCCCTAAGACCATCAGAAAACACATATTTCCAATGTGTAAAAAGCAGCTACTGTGTAGAAAGCAGCTGCTGTGTTGAAAGCAGCTACTCTGTTAAAAGCAGCTACTGTGTTGAAAGCAGCAGTATTGGAGGTAAAACGACACTCATGAATTATAATTACTGGGTAAATAATTTTATGGTTGGGGGTCACCACAACATGAGGAACTGTATTAAAGGGTCGCGGCATTAGGAAGGTTGAGAACCATTGTGATAGACCAACACAAAGTGGCACATCATTGTGAAAAGAAAGGAAAATGATAAATGGTTTTTAAAATGTTTTACAAATAAATAGCTGAAAAGTGTGGCATGCATTTGTATTCAGCCCCCTTTACTCTGATACCCTTAACTAAAATTTAGTGAAACAAATTGTCTTCAGAAGTCACCTAATTAGTAAATCGAGTCCACTAGTGTGCAATTTAATATCAGCATAAATACAGCTGTTCTGTGAAGCGATCAGGGGTTTGTTAGAGAACGTTAGTGAACAAGCAGCATCAAGAAGGCCAAGGAACACACCAGACAGGTCAGGGATAAAGTTGTGGAGAAGTTTAAAGCAGTGTTAGGTTATACAAAATATCCATGCTTTGAACATCTCACAGAGCACTGTTCAATCCATCATCCGAAAATAGAAAGAGTATGGCACAACTGCAAACCTACCAAGACATGGCTGTCCACCTAAACTGAGAGGCCAGGAAAGGAGAGCTTTAATCAGTGAAGCAGCCAAGAGACCCATTGTAACTCTAGAGAAGCTGCAGAGATCTACAGCTCAGATGGTAAAATCTGTCCACAGGACAACTATTATGCAAGCCATAAGAAGTCCCCTTTGCAGTTTGCAAGAAGCCATGTGGGGGTCACAGCAAACATGTGGAAGAAGGTGCTCTGGTCAGATGAGACCAAAATTTAATGTTTTTGCCTGAATGCAAAATGCTATGTGTGGTGGAAAACTAACACTGCACATCACCCTGAACATACCATCCCCACTGTGAAACATGGTGGTGGCAGCATCATGTTGTGGGGATGCTTTTCTTCAGTGGGGACAGGGAAGCTGATCAGAGTTGATAGGAAGATGTATTGAGCCAAATACAGGGCAATCTTAGAAAAAAAAAAAACCTGTTAAGAGTCTGCAAAAGACTTGAGACTGGGGTGGAGGTGGAGGTTCACCTTCCAGCAGGACGACGACCCTAAACATACAGCCAGAGCTACAATGGAATGGTTTAGATCAAAGCATATTCATGTGTTAGAATGGCCTAGTCAATGTCCAGACCTAAATCCAATTGAGAATCTGTGGCAAGACTTGAAAATTGCTCTCCATCCAATCTGACAGAACTTGAGCTATTTTGCAAAGAAGAATGGGCAAAAATGTCACTCTCTAGATGTGCAAAGCTGGTAGAGACATCCCCAAAAAGACTTGCAGCTGGAATTGCAGTAAAAAGGTGGTTCTACAAAGTATTGACTCAGGAGGGCTGAATACAAATGCACACCACACTTTTCAGATATTTGTAAGAACTTTTGAAAACCATTTATCATTTTCCGGTCACTTCACAATTATGTGCCACTTTGTGTTGATCTATCACATAAAATCCCAATAAAACATTTACATTTTTGGTTGTAACATGACAAAATGTGGAAAATTTCAAGGGGTATGAATACTTTTTCAAGGCACTGTACATGTTTGAGCGTCTGTGGTAATAAGACCTAACACCACCAAATTAGATCATATTTTTAGCGTACACAAAATGGGGTACATAGTACATGGTTTTGTGCTACAGGAAAAAAAACAAAAATGCAGCCAATAAAAAAACAAAAATACCAATGCCAATTCTAACAAATGTTTCAGCGCCTGTTCCTGCTCTCTCAAAGGAAGTAAGCTGTTGAAAAACGTTGCCTAAGCTTTCTCCTCATATGCCAGAATGTAAGCAATACAGAACAAGTGGCAGTTCAGCTTTTTCCCATAACTGCAACCCAAATACTGTACTTCATAGCTAGCAGGCTTAGCTGCTACTAAAAACACTTTTTTAAAAATAAATTCTGACTCCAGGGAGAGGGGAGTGGGACTTTATAAATCAAACTGCAATCACATCAATCAGTTAATCAGTCTCATTGCTCTTGTTTTGCATTTATTTTCCCCAAGACAAGCTTGAAAAAGTTCCTCCAGTCTTTTTTTGCGACAAATGTCACTAACCAAGAATTGGTGGGAAACAGTATGTTTGTATTTGGAAAAGGAAAAGAAAAAAAAAAATCTTACAGACCACATGAAAGAAACGAGTAATCCACCTTTTTAGATGCGATACAAAAATGTGTCACTCCTAATCTGCTCAAAGTAATTATTTGCCAAGCATGGAGGTTCTTTGTTAAAGCCGGGACTTTATAGATTTAAATTCTCAATATTCACCATGAAAGAAAAGAACAGTAGGGGACATTACGCACTGCTCGGCATCATTGTACTGTCAAATGCAGACACTATAAGTAAATACACACACTGTACTGACAACGTAACCTATCCGATCATGCAAGGAAGCAAAACAGATCTTGAAAATATTTTGGGCTCTCTTGTTCATTTTTTTAAAATATTTATTTATTCATTTATTACAGGTACTTATATAGTGCTGTCAATTTACGCAGCTCTTTACATTCATAATTGTACATTCTCTTCTGTCCCTAACCCTTAAGGAGCGTACAATCTAAGGTCCCTAACTCGCATTCATACATACACATACTACGGCCAATTTAGACAGGAGCCAATTAACCTACCAGCATGTCTTTGGAGTGTGGGAGGAAACTGGAGTACACGGAGGAAACCCATGCAGGCACAGGGAGAACATGCAAACTCCAGGCAGGTGGTGCCCTGGTTGGGATTCGAACCAACGACCTTAGTCCTACCAGGCAGAAGTGCTAACCATTTAGCCACTGTGCTGCCAATATTTTGATCATGAACAGCAGTATGTTTGAGGTTATACATTTCTTCTAATTTATAGTCCCAAACCAACCTGGATTCAAATATATGTAACGTAAACTGGCTACAAATCGGGAAATGTCAAAACGATCACTACGTCCAGAGATATAGGGTTAAGTTCCATGCAAATTTTGAATTTGACCTTTCTCCCCCCCTCTTGTCAAACTTGTGCATTGGTCCTTTAACCCTTCACTCCAAGTGTACACAAATATGCGGCCTCTCGGCGGCTGGGCCTTGACACTGAGTGGCCGCATATTTGATTACCGTTTGTAAACAAACGTGCTGAGAGCGCGTGCCCTGCGCACTCCTAGCACATGAATCGGTGTCCCACGGAAAGATCCCGATCTCTTCTTGCATTTGGGACCTTTTCCGATCATGTGAATGCCGTGACAGCCAATCATGGTGGTCACATGACCCTAAAGCCAGCCCGGCTTTAGAAACTCCTTAAAAAAGCACCAGGAGGCACCGGCGTGAAGCGGTTACAGTGATAGACTGCCTTAATAATCAAAAGCAGTGGAAGGGGCAGGACTAAACCTAGAATTTAGAGGAAGAAAGTTCTCAACTAGATGTACTGGTGTCTTTATTGAACCTTACCAACTATAAGGCCTCATGTGAACAGACCGTTTTAAAAATGCTTCTCTCTGCAAAGGTGTTTTGGCAGAAATAAAACTTGTAAAAATGTGTTAAAAAAAAAAAAAAGAAGCTTTTACGCATTTAAGTGTTTAGGCATGTTTACAGTCATCAATCACTTGGGTGTTAATTCATTTCATTGGCCAGAATACTAATTTATTCTGGCCACTGAAATAAACTAACACTCAAGCGCTTAACGTGCCTAGTGTTTACACGCATAAAGCGTTTTTTATGTCAAGACGCTGCTGCTCCTGTGCACACTGGCCCTGGGTTTTTTTTTTCCTGCCTGTAAACGCCCCTGCTACTTCTAAAAGTCTACAGGTGAAACTCGAAAAATTAGAATGTCGTGCAAAAGTTCATTTATTTCAGTAATGCAACTTAAAAGGTGAAACTAATATATGAGATAGACTCATTACATGCAAAGCAGGATAGTTCAAGCCGTGATTTGTCATAATTGTGATGATTATGGCTTACAGCTCATGAAAACCCCAAATCTACAATCTCAGAAAATTAGAATATTGTGAAAAGGTGCAATATTCTAGGCTCAATGTGTCCCACTCTAATCAGCTAATTAAGCCATAACACCTGCAAAGGGTTCCTGAGCCTTTAAATGGTCTCTCAGTCTGGTTCAGTAGGAATCACAATCATGGGAAAGACTGCTGACCTGACAGTTGTGCAGAAAACCATCATTGACACCCTACATAAGGAGGGAAAGCCTCAAAATGTAATTGCAAAAGAAGATGGATGTTCCCAAAGTGCTGTATCAAAGCACATTAATAGAAAGTTATGTGGAAGGGAAAAGTGTGGAAGAAAAAGGTGCACAAGCAGCAGGGATGACCGCAGCCTGGAGAGGATTGTCAGGAAAAGGCCATTCAAAAGTGTTGGGGACTTTCACAAGGAGTGGACTGAGGCTGGAGTCAGTGCATCAAGAGCCACCACACACAGACGGATCCTGGACGTGTGCTTCAAAAATGTCATATTCCTCTTGTCAAGCCACCCCCGAACAACAAACAACGTCAGAAGCGTCTTACCAGGGCTAAAGAAAAACAGACCTGGTCTGTTGCTCAGTGGTCCAAAGTCCTCTTTTCTGATGAGAGCAACTTTTGCATCTCATTTGGAAACCAAGGACCCAGAGTATGGAGGAAGAATGGAGAGGCACACACTGCAAGATGCTTGAAGTTCAGTGTGAAGTTTCCACAGTCTGTGTTGATTTGGGGAGCCATGTCCTCTGCTGGTGTTGGTCCACTGTGCTTCATTAAGTCCAGGGTCAACGCAGCCATCCACCAGGAGATTTTGGAGCACTTCATGCTTCCTTCCGCAGACTAGCTTTATGGGGATGCTGACTTCATTTTCCAGCAGGATTTGGAACCTGCCCACACTGCCAAAGGCACCAAAACCTGTTTCAATGACCGTGGAATTACTGTGCTTGATTGGCCAGCAAACTCGCCTGACCTGAACCCCATAGAGAATCTATGGGGCATTGCCAAGAGAAAGATGAGAGACATGAGACTGAACAATGCAGAAGAGCTGAAGGCTGCTATTGAAGCATCCTGGTCTTCCATAACACCTCAGCAGTGCCACAGACTGATAGCTTCCATGCCACGCCGCATTGAGGCAGTAATTGCTGCAAAAGGGGCCCAAACCAAGTACTGAGTACATATGCATGCTTATACTTTTCGGAGGTCCGATATTGTTCTATGTACAATCCTTGTTTTATTGATTGCATGTAATATTCTAATTTTCTGAGATTGTGGATTTGGGGTTTTCATGAGCTGTAAGCCATAATCATCACAATTATGACAAATCACGGCTTGAACTATCTTGCTTTGCATGTAATGAGTCTATCTCATATATTAGTTTCACCTTTTAAGTTGCATTACTGAAATAAATGAACTTTTGCACGATATTCTAATTTTTCAAGTTTCACCTGTATGTGTGCATGGACAAATAGGATAACATGGAGGGGCGTTTGGAAGCTGTAATAAAAATAAATGCCTGACACCCCTTAAAAGTGGCACGAGGCCCTAAAATATGAAAGTTTAAATCTGCAAGCCAAATACCTGCCTAAATATGCATCTAGAATATTTTGCCTGGCAGTTCTCTTCTAATACATATTTCTTAGATGTAGTTTGAATTCACCATGTTTATCTTATGTAATACCCAATGCAAAAAACGAATCCTCGCTTGGCACAGTGCAGCTTGCATTTTTCTCAATGAATACAAGGCATCCTCTAACTGGATGAGGTGGACAAGGTGAAGATCGCCATGACACCACTCCATCTCTCCACCTCATGCAATCAGAGAACGCCTTGCATTCATTGAGAGAAATGCAAGACATCTTCTGCATGGCACCTGTGTCATGCAAGCAAACCCCTATGTTTACTATGCAGCAGGACTGCTACTCCACACTGGACCCATAAGACCAAAGCGATCACTGTAGTAACAGTGACTACTACAGTGGTTTTCATATTCCACAGGTATGATATATGCATGCTTACAATGATTTAAGCAGGACCAATGTAACTGTGCGATAAAATCCATACCTGGAATTCAGCTTTAGTCATTCTAGACTTTTCCTACTCGATCAACTTTTTTTTAAAAGAGTCCTGCCTTTATATACACTTTAGGGTGAATATCAGAGAATAATTCCAGGCTTCTTTAATATTTATTTAACCTACTTAACTGCTACACAAGCCACTTTTCAACTTATTGTAAGAATAAAATTACTTATCCATTGTAAACTGCAGTATGGCTATAATTTTCTAAAACTACCAAACATTTAAAAAGCTAATTTCTCTTCTATGCAATCATATCAGTACCTAAGTAAATCAATTAGAATGGTATCACTGCAAATATGGCATTGTAGGCCTTCTGGTGTAATTGGATTTCTGTTTTTCAAGTCAGGAGTTTCTGTTATTAAGCCAGGAGCTTTAATATTGAAACCAAAATCCATCATGTAATATTAGTATAATGCAGATTGCCAATTATTAGATGTGGTGACAGCATTAGTTTTCTTTTTTCTATTTTTTGCTCTTTCCCACTCTTTTCACTTCATGATCTGCTCAGTAACACATTTCCTGGATTAGCCCTGGTTCACACCAATGCAATATTTCTTGCTTTTCGCTTCATGCAGAAATGAACTACAGTCCATTTAACAAGGTTTCCTATGGGACACGTTCACATCTGTGCATTTTTCAGCCGTATCATTTTTGGAACAGACCAAGGATTTCTCTAAATACAAAACGGAGCATTTTTGCAAATTTTTTTTTTCCTTCAGGAAAAATTAATTTAATTTCATTTAATTTATAATTTTTTTTTAACAAATTCCAATGTTTCCATAGAACTGGAATTTGAAACGGTCGAACATTGCTTGACCAATCTTATTTTGTAAAGAACTGCTGGTTGCTAAGAAGCGGGTCAGCTAGCCGACCGCTGTGTCTTCAACAACTGATGACTCGTTAGCCGTCAGCAGGGCCGTCCCCCGACAGCTGAATGTAAAGAAACAAACAAAAAAAATGCCGGCAATTAAACATCTGGAGAAAAAAAAACCTTTACAAAAAGGTTTGCGGATCCCCCCCAAAATACATACAGACCTTTTTCCGAGCATGTGGCAAGGCAGACCAGGATATAGGATATGGGGGGGGGGGGGGGGGGGGAGATGAGTGAGCACCCCTCCTCCCTCCTGAATCATACCAGGCCACGTGCCCTCAACATGGGGCAGGTGCTTTGGGGGGCATCCCCTTCCTGTCCAGGACAAGTTTCAGCTTTCAGCGCTATCACATTTTGAATGACAATTGCGCGGACATGCAACACTGTACCCATATGATTTTTTTAGCATTTCTTTTCTAGACAGATAAAGCTTTATTTTAGTGGTATTTATTCACCACTGGGATTTTTATTTTTATTTTTTTTGCTATGTAAATGAAAAAGTCCAAAAATTTTGAAAAAAAGTTTCTTATAAAAGTTTGCAAATAAATAGTATTTCATCATAAATCTTGGCCAAAATGTATTCCGTTATCTTTTTAGTAAAAAAAACAAAAAAAAAATTAGTTTATAACCAAAAGTTATAATTTTTAAACATTTTTTTTACGTTTTTTTTTTTTATATTATTTATATTTTTTTTTTTTTACATACTGTCACCCTAGCAGTACAGTGTCACCATGGTGACACTATACTACTTGTGGTGGGTGATGAAGATTTTTTTTTTTTTTTACGCGGATTGCTTTTACACCCATAAAGGCTGTAATCAATTTCTCCTTCTCTCTAGCTGCATTCTTTCAGCCATTGAGAACTACTGTGTGAGCTGTGATTGGTCACAGCTTGTCACATGGTACAAGGCTGTTGTGAATAGCCTTGTACCATGTGACCTCTGTGATCATTCACAGATTTCCCACGTAGTAAGCAATGATGTCAGAAGTGACATCTTGCTTACTACTTTGCATGTGATCACTGATTGGCCAATCAGTGATCACATGATCGGGACCTCGTACAGAGGTCCTGTTCCGACGAACGGGATGATAGGAGGTTAAAAACTAAAAAAAAAAAAAAAAAATTGGCCCCTGAAGTAGTTTCAACGTCAATCGAGATGAATTCTGCCTGACAGCTGGCTCCACCTTGCAGGGGGCAGTGAAGAGCCAAAGTCAGTCACACCCGACTCCTTCCCAACCTGGTGCTCCATCAACGCTGGAGAGCAGCAATTGACAGTTACTGTTCTTTCCTGCCAAAGGACTGAAAGCTTATGATCAGCAGACAGGTGATCACTGAAATCTCGGTCTTAGAGACAGCGTAGGACAGTTGCAGGGTCACAAAGTTGCTGTAGCATGGAGGTAAGTATGTACATTTGGTTTTATGTACCCCAAACTTCTTAATAGTCAGGCACTCCCCACTTTTGTCAGTGTTTCAGCAATGGCCATTCTAAAAATCTCCAAAAAAGAAGCAGGAAAGGATTTGTGGGAAGGCTTGCTAAACCCGGTGAAATGTTCACAGTTGAACTGAAGGAAAATTTGTTTCTAACTATAAAGGGAACCAGTCACCTACTGTACAAAGGAACAATTAGACATACTGCAATACCAGGTGTGATGATTTAATTCCCAGAATGCTTGCAGAATGGGGAGTCACACAGCCACTCCCACCCCCCAGCGTGTTCTGACATGTTCTAACTTCCACTTGCCTGGGTACAGACCAGTGGACTCAGTCTTTACAGAGTAGTAGAAGAAATGTGTGTGTGTTGCACTGTTGGCAGAAAATGAGTAACGGGAATTTGAAGCGGCAGATTGCATCAAATTTTTGTGTGAAAATTGGTAAAAGTGTGAGTGAAACTTTAGAACAGTTACAACAGGCTTATGAGTAACATAGATAGCTTTGTAAGGGGTGGGAAGATGTCCACGATGACAAGAACTGGGCAGCCAAAAATGTAAAGGATGGATGCAAATACAGACAAAGTGTGAGCCCTCGAAGATTGCGTGTGCAAATGATGGCAGAAGAATTGAACATGAAAAGGGAAACAGATTGTAACGGAGGATTCGGGAATAAGAAAGATTTCCGCCAAGATGGTGCCTTAAATCTGGACAGAAGATCAAAAAGAATGTCATCTTCAAATTTCAACCAATTTTTTGACGAATACAGAGGTGTTTGACAGGATTATTACAGGTGACGAAACATGGTGTTTCCAGTATGATCCAGAAACAAAACGATAGAGCATGCAATAGAAAACAAAGAATTCACCTTGCATGACGAAAGCACACGTCTTATTCTTGTCCAACATTGTTACTTGGAAATTCTGAAAAGGTTATAGGAATCTGTTTAGAGTAAAAGATCAGAACTCTGGCCTGACAGGTGGATTCTCCACCACAACAATGCTCCTGCACATGACGAGTTAATTGTTTAAGAGTTCCTGGCCCAGAAATGTATTCTGAAATTTGACCTTTTCCTGACTTAGTACCCTGTGACATTTGGGCGGTTTCAAAACAAAAACAATGCCTTATAATTCAGAAGCCGGGTTGCGGGGCGGGTTTAGGGTCATGTGACCGCCGTGACATACCGTCATGGCGGTCACATGATTGGGAAAGGTCCCAATCGAAAGAGATCGGGACCTTTCCGTGAGTACCGGACATGTGTGCTTTGAGCGCGCAGGGCGCGTTCTCAGCACGTTTTTTTTTTAATAGAACGCAAATATGCAGTCACTCGGTGTCTAGGCCCAGATGCCGGGAGGCCGCACATTTACGTTCGGCCAGTGCCAAGAGGTTAAAGGTGAAAAGAGCTGTTCGCATATAGCAGGGGTACCCAACCTGTGGCCCTTGATCTCAAACCAGGAAAGCGCATGCCCGGGGCAGCAACCCATTGATCGTGATCTGGATTTGCTGACCTGCCATCCCATCATAGTGCATCGAGCCGGCGCTGGCAGCGGAGGAGACAGGCAGCCACGGAAAGAGCAGTAGCTGCATAAGCTGATGCTTCCTCTGTAGTGCCGGCTCCAGTTCAAGGCAGAGTGACACCAAGTGCACTTCACCTGGGACCTTTCTAGCAGCCTGGAGAGCAATGCCAGCAGAAGCTGGAAGAGGAAACAAAGGTCAGTGTATTAAACAACACATACACTGCACTTTTACAATGAGCATATTAGCACCTATAAAATGGTTAACTATTAGATTGCTTTCACATTGATCGTTGGGTTGCAGTGCAGTGCACCTGCGGGTTTCTTGCAGGTTAGCTGCACTGAGCCATAGACTTCTATTATTTCCTGCAGGTTTGGTGCACTTTCTGAAAGCGCACCACACCCACAAGATATAGCAGAAGTCTATTGCAAAGTGCAGCTAACCTGAAGGAAAACAGCAGGTGCACTGTGCTGCACCCATGGTGCGGGTAAACTGCAGGGCATTCATGTGAAAGCAGCCTTAGGACAACAAGGGCTCGTTTACACTTGCGGTTTGGATGTTTGAGGTTAAAACCTCATAGTTGAAATGTGTACCACACTCCCCGAACCACTTGTGTAGCATCAGGAGTTGTAATGGCGACCCTCTCCCATGCTCCAGGGGATCCATGCGGCCTTCCTGTCACATTGTGTGACATTTTTTTGCAGTCCACTCCGTGAACTAAATTGTCGAACCACATATGTGGAATTTCATTACCACTCACATTATGCTTGTAATCCTGTTGCCAGCCACAGGATTCTATACAGGACAGGTCACAGAGGAGTAATATTCACCCATTTACACAGGTTGCTCCCTGGTTGGCTAGATAAGCGAGACATCACGCTCGCTAGCAAGGGACACCTTGCAACACATCCATCCTGTAGTCCAACACATGAAAAGAGGGAACCCAAACTAACCAACTAAATGATCAGAATCATCAATTATCTTCTAGAATCCTAAATACCTTGAACAGATGAGAAAAATCTGATTGTTCAGAATGGCTTACTGCACATAATCACTGCAGCCTGCCTTAATAAATAAGCTGATATGTATATACAGTATAGTGATAATCAAAACCAGCACCGTGAAGCACGATGGAAACCGGACTCCACATTCATTTCTATATGCAGCCAGCAAATAAGTAAATAAATGCATAGCAAATACATATATGAATCTCAGAAGACCACACAGCTCACTGAAACCTGGAGAAGTGTTAGGTTTCCTGGTGCTTGGGTCTCAATGAAATAACTCGATAATTGTCGAATTTATGGAATGCTTGTTAGGGCGCTGCTTAGAATCTTTAAAGGGAGCAACTGAGTCAAGTCCAAGACACTTGGTAATTCAGCTCCAGAACAGTGTTGCTCTCTCTTGCGGATACCCAAGATTCATACACAGCTGGTAGTATTTACTTGGGCCCCTTTGCCACACACATACTAAATCTGGCTGATGATCTTCTCCACAGACTTTTTATTCCCATTAAGTTCATAAAGTTCCACTTCCTTTACAAGCAGCAGCTTTCTATAGCCTGGAAAAGACAGGGTTACAGGGTTACGGACACAAAGTAGACTGCAACCTTTAAGTGTGCCATTACAAAGCAAGAGCAAGAAGATTATTCAGAGCAGAATACCTTTGTTGGCCAAATCTACAGCTGTGATATTGTACGTTCTTTGAAACATGGAAAACAATCACAAGCCACATGTTGCTTGTTCTTGTTTTATAGACCTCATGAATAATGAAAGCGGGGACAATGCAGGTGATAGGCCTTAAAAGGGCCAGTCTTCCTTATTTTCCTATGGGCCATATAAAAAGGAACAAAACTAATCTCCGAGCAAAGATTTCAAGAAACAAAAAGACCAATGACACAATGGCAATTTAATCACAAATTGTAAGAAATACACACTAAGGGGCCTTATTATAAAGTACTGGAGAACAGAATGTTCTTTAGTGGAGCAGAGAATCTGTCCATAGCGAGCAATCATTCTCATTTTTCACTATCTAGGAAAGGTGAAGAAGGTTTTGGATTGGTTACCATGTGCAAGCGCTGCATTAATAATACAACTTGTCATTATCTGTAGAATTCATCTACTCACACCTAGCCATATAAACAAAGTACTTTTTTTTTTTTTTTTTTTTACTATTTTAACTTAGAAGCTTGATTTTGAAATGCAGAATGAATCCTTTAGATTGTAAGCTCCACGAGCAGGGCCCTCATATTCCTTCTGTACTGAAATGTATTGTAATTGTACTGTCTCCCTTATATTGTAAAGCACTGCGCAAACTGTTGGCGCTATATAAATCCTGTATAATAATAATAATGATGATGATGATGATGAATCCAAAGCAGTGAAAACTCTATACAAAAATGACTGTATCCCTGATGAGATAAGTCCAAGACCCCATAAAATGATAACCATAGCTGCTACTCAAATGCAGGACATTAACATTTGTTTTACATAAAATTAGTGAAATATTAAGGCCTCATTCACACAGGTGTACTACAGCAAAGTGTCTGCCCGCACAGGGATGCACAGGCGTTCCATGCATTCTTGTGCAGGCAGTCCAACTCATGTCCTTGCAACCACTGCATCCAAATGACATGAATGAGACTGCCTGCATGGAACCCCTATGCATCCCTGGATGGGCACACATGGCCCATGCACAAGAGTTAGACATGCCTCCATTCATTAACTCATCCCCAAAAAATTAATGGCATACCAAAAGGGCGGATCGGTATGTATAGTTAGCATGGAGTTATATCTCAAATCACTCTATCAGACCAACTATACCTAGTTAGAGCAGAGTTCCAGCAAAAACAAAACAAAAAATAAAAATGAATAGCCCATTAAAAGACCAAATAACACAACCAACCAGTGCTTTGCTGCAATATTAATCTTTAATTATTGATTTTCCCTGCAGTACTTTTTTTTCTGATGCTAGTGATGGCCAGCATCATTCAATCCACTTTCCTTGAGCCCAGATCATCCTGGTGACTGGACAGTGAAAGTGAGGCAGCACAGTGATGGACTCCTCTCTCTCTGCTTTCCCTTACTATCAGCATGCTTCCTGTCAGCATATGAACAATGGCTCTTTGTACCGCTTCCTCCTCTTACAGTCCAGCCCTGCTGTACTGGGACAGCAATTAACTGATACCAGGTCTAATTCAGGTATTTGCATTTTAAACAAAATCTAGATTTATTGATGTAATACTGATTAACCCCTTATCTACCAAGGTACGAATATAAAATGTATATAATAAACCACACCCACCTACAAAATAAAATCCCTCTGACCGTATAATATATCCTTCCACCCTGGAAGTAAACAATAAATGCAAAATAGTTACCGGTCACCCTACATTTAAACAGTGTCAGTCACCGTGAGTATAAACCAAAATGTTCAATAGATGTTGCTTTTCAGTGTAAGTCCATGCACCCTATAGGACATTCATATACACAATACGCTACCACCTCCCCCCCTCTCTGTTGGGGTCCCCCAAGGGTCTGTCCTCAGGCCCCTTCTCTTCTCCATCTATACCTCCTCCCTTGGCAAACTGATATACTCCCACGGCTTCAACTATCACCTCTACGTCGATGACATGCAAATTTTCCTCTCCACCCCTCACCTCACCCCCTCACTCTCCGCCCGTATCGCCCACCTACTGAACGACATATCAGACTGGATGTCGCTCCATTTCCTCAAATTGAACCTTTCCAAAACCGAGCTCCTAATTTTACCCCCAGCCTGCGCCCCCCCCCATCTTCTCCATCACGACCAACAACGCCACCATCAGTCCCACCCCGCAAGCCAAAGTCCTAGGTGTCACTCTAGACTCAAACCTGTCCTTCCAACCCCATGGCAAACTCATGCAGGCTCCACCTCCGCAACATCTTCAAAATACGTTCGTTCCTAACCCCAGACGCTACTAAACAACTCATACACTCCTTTATTATATCACGCCTGGACTACTGCAACTCCCTCCTCACCGGCCTACCCCAACACAGGCTATCCCCGCTTCAGTCTATCCTGAAATCAGCGGCCAGACTCATCCACCTTACCAACCGCTCCTCTTCTGCCATCCCCCTGTCATTCCCTCCACTGGCTTCCAATTGCCCAACGCATTAAATTCAAAATACTAACACTGACATACAAAGCCATTCATAACGCTGCCCCAAACTACCTCATCAACCTAATACCCAAATACCACCCAACCCATACTCTTCGTTCCTCACAAGACCTCCTACTTTCTAGCTCCCTGGTCTCCTCCTCCCACGCCCGACTGCAGGACTTCTCCAGGACTTCCCCCATCCTCTGGCACACTACCCCAATCCATCAGACTGTCACCTACCCTCCTCACCTTTAGGCGCACCCTGAAAACCCATCTCTTCAGGGAACCCTACCCCACCCTCACTTAACAGCCGATCTCCTCCACTCCTCCAACCACTCCATCCCCCACAGCCACTTCCTCCTGTACCACTATCTCCTCCCTCCTAGATTGTAAGCTCGAAAGAGCAGGGCCCTCGAACCCCTTGTGTTTTGTTTTGTTACTGTATTGTTTCATGTTCTGTCCCCCACTATAATGTACAGCCCTGAGCAAATCTTCTGGCGCTATATAAATACTGTATAATAATAATAATAATACTTCTGGTAACGTCTGATGTCACTTCCTAGGAAGTGGCGTTAGACTTTACCGGAAATATCGCAGCAGCCATCTTGGATGAGGTCCGGTCTGCCATAAGGAGATAGTGAGCTATTAGGCTGCTTTTAAAGCTGCATATACTCTGCATTTATGTAAGTGCTTTTTAATAAAGATTCACAACACTTATAAGAAGCTTTTGCACGATGATATTGTACTTTCTTTCTGGGCATTCTCATTGCTGATTTGGTGTACTGGTAGCGAGAGCCTGGAGCTGGTATTGGGTCTGAGTCAAGCCTGCATTACGGATGGACAGGTGCCTTACTATTTAGACTACAGAGGATACTGACCACTTTTTGGCATAGCACGGGTTCACACTACAGGAGGGACAGCTGACTTTGTAGTGGCAGCGGATTCCTGGAGCACTTTATTTTCGTTCATTTAACCTGCACCACCTGTTGATTTGGTAAGGTATATGGATTGACAGGAGACACACTTGATTGACTGCACTGTATGACCATCATTTGCAATGTGGCGTGGCACATACTCACGGTATTTTGAGGACTGTGGAGCATAAAGTTATTGTTCACGAATTTGGGATAGGGGAGGAATTTATCACTGGATATAAATTATCACGGTGATATTGATTGTGATACACACACACTTTAAGGATAATGCATTTAAGGATAATGCACTATTATTATTATACAGTATTTATAAAGCGCCAATAGTTCGCTCAGCGCTGTACATTACAGAGGGGAACAGAACATGTGACAGAACAATACCAATACAATGCAAAACATGAGGGGATCGAGGGCCCTGCTCTTTCGAGCTTACAATCTAGGAGGAGCTTACAATGCATTTAAGGATAATGCACTATGATTATTATACAGGATTTATATAGTGGTAACAGTTTTCTCAGCACTTTACAATATAACGGGAGACAATACAGCAACAATACAGTTTAATACAAGAGGGTTAGGAGGGCCCTGCTCCTTGGAGCTTACAATCTAAGAGGGAGGGGCTAGTGGTACAAAAGGTAATAACTGGGGGATGGACTGGTAGGAGGAGTAGAAGATTCCATTATTAGCTGAGGGCAGGATAGGCTTTCAGAGATCGCCTAAATGTGAGCAGAGTAGGAGATAGGCTGATAAATTGGGGTAGAGAGTTCCAGAGGATGGGAGAAGCTCGGGAGAAGTCCTGGAGATGAGCATGGGAGGAGGTGCCCCTACGAATTGCATTAATCTTCTTTTTGAAATGATTTGCAATCTCGCAAGCAGCGGGTGAGGTACTGGGTGGGGGTGGAGGTAGAGAAAGTAGAAACTTAAAAGTAGAGAAGAGACGACGAGGACTGAATGACAAGCTATTGATGAGAGTGACAAAGAAGGCTTGTTTGGCCGCATGGAGGGAGGAATTGTATGTTAAGAAAGCAGATTTATATAGGGTGAGAGCTTGGTGAGATTTGGTTTTACGCCACAATCGCTCCAGCACACGACTATGTCTCTTAAGATTTCTGGTGTCATCAGTCTGCCAAGGTTGTAATGGTCGGGGCCTGATACTTTGTGTTGTTAGAGGAGCAAGTGCGTCTAGTGTGGATGAAAGTGGCCAGGTCAGGGCAGGACAGGGGAGAGATTCTGTCATAGAGGCGGTCAGTTGCAAAGTAGAAAAGAGAAGAGTTAAAGTTGTGAAGGTTTCTACGGGTAACTGTTGAAGACAAGGAGACTGTGAAGGTGATGAGATTGTGATCAGAGAGAGGAAAGAGGGTGTTTGTGAGGTGGTAGGGAGTGCAACGTCGGGAGAAAACAAGGTCTAATGTATTCCTATCAGAGTGAGTGGAGGACTGTGTCCATTGTGTTAAGGCAAAAGATGAGGTTAGGTTAAAGAGTTGGGATGTAGCCGGGTTCACATTGATAGGGATGTTAACATCTCCAAGAATGATAGTGGGCATTTCAGAGGAGAGAAAGTAGGGTAGCCAAGCAGAGAAGTTATCAAGAAAGCAAGACACCGGTCCAGGAGGCCGATGTCTAGTTTATTTGCTTTGAGGTACTTTGAATAGAAGAGGACGTATTGGTTTGATGTACACAAAGAAGTGAAAAAGCACCAAATACTGGTGGACTATATGAAGATCCTATAGGGTGCATGGAGTTACACTGAAAAGCAACATTTATTGAACATTTTGGTTTATACCAGTGTTTCTCAAGTCCAGTCCTCATGGACCCCCAACAGGTCATGTTTTCAGGATTTCCATTATTTTGCACAGGTGATTTGATCAGTTTCACTGCCTTAGTAATTACCACAGCTGTTTCATCTGAGGGAAATCCTGAAAACATGACCTGTTGGGGGTCCATGAGGACTGGAGTTGAGAAACACTGGTTTATACTCACAGTGACTGACACGGTTTATATGTAGGGTGACCTGCAAATAAAATAAATAAATATGTCCTGGTAATCAAGTGGTTGAAGTGAACTTGGAAGCTGACTTTCAGCTGTCATGTAAAAGTGATCTGAGTGGATGTACAGCCACCCTGGATGAACAGATTCAAAATGCAGAGCAGAAGGAGATCACTGCACATCAATTCACTGATTTCATCTGCAAAGCCAGAAGCAATGAGAATTTCATCAATTCTGGGTTCAGAGTTGTCATTCCCTAGCTACTTTAGCCAGGGAAACAGCTAATCAAGCACAATTTACCAGTTTGTATTTACTAAAATAATTGCATTTTCATGTAGTGTGTACTGTGGGAGACCAGATATAGTGGATGCAGGGTCCTGGGTTTAGTAACTCTTTAAGTAAATTCATTTGCATATCACATGTGCGGTATCACCAGGAATGTTGGAGTGAGAGCAATAATTCTAGGGCCTCTTAAATCTAAATGGATAATCTGTAAACGTGTTTAGCCACTTCAGTTCCGGAGTATTTACCCCCTTCCTGATTAGGCCATTTTTTGCGATACAATGCTGCGTTATTTTAACTGCCAACTGCGCGGTCATGCAACACTGTAAAAAAAAATGTATGTCCTTTTTTTTCCCACAAATAGAGCTTTCTTTTGGTGGTATTTGATCACCTCTGGTTTTTACTTTTTGCGTTATATACAAAAAAAAATGTCAGACAAAATTGAAAAAAAAATAATATTGAAATATTGTGTATTTTCTACTATAAAACTTATACATAAAAAATTTTTACAAATCAAATTTTTTCCTAAATTTAAGCCAAAATGTATTCTACTACACATTTTTGTTAAAAAGTCCCAATAAGCATATATTGATTAGTGTGCGCAAAAGTTATAGTGTCTACAAAACTATGGGACATTTACTGGAATTTTTTTCCTTTTATCCTAGTAATGGCGGCGATCAGCAACTTATAGCGGTACTGCAATACTGTGGCGGACATTTTTTACAGTGTCACTTTGTGGGAACCAGTGACGCTAATACAGTGACCAGTGCTAAAAATATACACTGGTCACTGTATTAATGACACTGGTTTGGAAGGGGTGATCAAAGGGTTAAGTGTGTGCCTAGCTATGGGCTTGGTGTACACTAGTTGGTACTGGTACAAGAGGAAGTGATAGATCGTGCTCCCAGCTCTGCAGGGACACTGAGCGATCACTCCTGCCTGTCAGAAGAGAGCTCAGGCAGAGCTCTGTTGTTCCTCCCTGTCCAACGATCAGCAGGTGACAGCGAAGATCTGTTTTACGGGACTCGCAGATCGGCTTCTGCTGTGACTGTTCACAGAAGCGATCAGCCGACAAGGAGCATGCGTGGGACGGAAGTGCAAAACCAAGTGCAGGAAAACTGCTATAGCGCAGTTCATAAGTGGTTAATGTGGCGCCTATGGACAATTGTGGGTACCCTTGTTTTTCACCATTTCACAGGCACGCTGTTTTGAGGCTTGATATATTGGATATCTATTTACTTGGCATAACCCCATCTTTTATATTTTACAGAAAAATTATATTGTTTTTCTGGGCACTGCAGCTTATTTTAGTGTATCCTGAAAAAAATGCATTTGATAAACGTGCCTGGAGATGGGCTTTAAATAGTTTATTTCACACAGAAGGATTTTGGTCTGTTCCACCAATGTGTCATAATTATCTGCTTTGATAGAAAGAATGTGAGCTGCATTTTATAAGTAAAAAAATAATTGGTACAACCCTCCATTGATCGCTGTTATTGTGCAATGTTTTACCTGCAGTGAGCAATACAAGGGGGGGTTATCTGCAACAACACACGCAACTGTAATAAAAGTGGTTAACCTCATACATGAAATATGAACAAAGAATATCATCTCTATACTTGTCTCAATTAAGAATACGAAGTGTCATTTCTGTTTTCGTCTTGGTTCCTCTGCTATCAGCATGAATCACTTATGACAAGTTTTCTGGACACCAAGAAAAAAAGGTGACAGGGGAGGGACCTCCTGCAGATTGACAGCCTTAGTTCTGTTCCTGTGTGCTGGGTGAAGGAGGTGTACCTTCTTTCCAATCAGCTCTCAGATCGCGCCTCACTGTGTTCTGCAGTGTGTAACTTCGGTTTTCTGTCCCTTTTTTTCTGGATTCTCAGACAAGCTTCACAAATTCAGCACTTTGAATGATGTAGATTAGAGAAGACTGCAGATAGACAGGTACAACTTATGTAGGAGGATTTGTTTCATCTCCGTGTATCACGGAGGCCAGTCACGTCACTGAGTATGTGTAAGAGTTTATGACCACTCTAAGCCTATAGGTTGACTATAGATGGATCTAGCTGGTAGATTAAAACAAATGGATTCCCACATCCAGTGAGGTGGATGAAGGAATCCTCTCCGCTGTGCTATTTTATTCTGACAGCAAGGACTCCTCCACTGTCAGAATACACTGACCGAATGAAAACGTTTTCCAACATCCCCGACTTGACTTGTCGAGCAGGAATGACCGTAGATGAATCGAAATTTGACCGATGCCTGCTGAATCAGCCAAATTTTGATACATCTATGGCCAGATTTACTCGTTACACATTAACAGAGTTGACTTGCATAGGCAAACCCATGAAATGGCTGTGTATAAGTCGGAGTAAATGTATTGTGGTTTGATGTGCAGTTGACCAAAGATGAAATGGTGTTCATGGCTCTGCCCATTCTCCTTATGTAAGGGATCACCCTTTGTTTTTAGATCTGTGATGGAAGTAATTCCTTATGAAAATCTTCTGAAAACTCTTCAAAGGGAAAACACGGAGGCTGACTACCGTCCCAAAAAGAGCTGGCTGTCATGCTGACCTCTTTGCTTTAGTCTTTTTTGAGTGACTGACCTTGGATAAGCATGCAGGTATGCAGATAAGGATATTTTTCTGATGTATTTGGGTTACTGACTCAAATCTTAAAACCAAGGACAATCGCATGGGTTTTCACACCCAGTAGTACTTCTGGGTATGGGGGAGGATGTGGATCGCATGGGTTTTCACACCCAGTAGTACTTCTGGGTATGGGGGAGGATGTGGATCGCATGGGTTTTCACACCCAGTAGTACTTCTGGGTATGGGGGAGGATGTGACCTCTTCCAATGTGACGAGCACTCTCACATAACAAAGGGGGGCTCCATCACCACACTCCTTTGCATCTGCCACTGGGGATATTGGTACTAGTTGTGACAGAGGAAGGTGGAGAGTGAGTATTGTGGGTTATGGGGGTCGCTTCATGCAGACACTGTCACTTTGCCCTGAATGGGCAAGTAGATTGCGTCCCTTAGAACGCAGTGCTGTATTTAACAGTGTTTTCTTTTGCAGCATTCATTGTAGCCTGGCTGGTCATCACTCATCCTTGAGGCACTCAGCCTGGGTTCACACTGATGTGGTGCGGCATTCGCACCAGTTTCTGTGCGAATTCCGCACCGCATCATAATCGCACCCTGTTCATGCAAACCACTGTGGGTGTGCATGTTAAGTTAACGACACCCAGAAATCGGTTCTAGAAACGCGGTGCGATGTGCAGAATCGGATCACATGGGCAACAAAGAAAAAAGGTCCTGTATTTTTTCCGTGCGGGTGCGGTGCGATTTGAGCCATACACAATATATGGTTCAAATTGCACCACACAGAAGAATGCGGTGCAGTTCCGGTGCAAATCACATGCGAAATGCTGCATCGCAGAAGTTTGAACCCAGGCTCAGTGTAGCCTGGCTGGTCATTATTCAACCAAAATAGGATATATCAGTTACTGGTTTTTAAAAGTTGCCTTTGGACAGCTCTGGTGCTAGACTCTTTCCTTATTCAACCTCTCCAAAAACAGACAAGACACAGCTTTCATTCTAGTCTGATTGTATAAAGCAAAAAGGTGGAAAAAGAAAGTCACCACATTAATAGCATTTGTTATCTTGGTGATATTTACTCATACAAGTTAACATTCTTTTTCTTCTCCTGTACTTGGCTTAGAACAATGTAATGAAGCAAGCTCACAATAAGTGCAAGAATATTTACCTTGGCCCATTTCCCAGACTGTTATTATAGTAATCATAGCCAGGTTTTGTACAGCCTGAAGTTATGTTCACATTCACTTCACTGAAGCAGGCCGGCAACTTCTAGCCTAACAACCTGTCTGCGCACGAGACAAAGACCTTTATTTCCAGATCTGATAAACTTTGCAGAAACTCACAAAAGCAATCATTCTTTGGAATGCAGAAAGGTTCTGACAAATCAAGGTCTCCCAATATGTTAACTTGGGTGAATGTCCTCTACTGAGCTGCTAAATACAGGCCAATTAGGCCCTAGTAATGACTTTGTCAGCATTTTGATAACCTGTGAACATCTGCATTCAGTGCTCCTATACTACTACCTTTGGTCCCAATATAATAGGCGTTTCTAAACGGCTTCTAAACTGGGTACACGTTTCAATCAAATTGTACAGAGATGTCAAACACGCATTTCCATGATTGGACAACAAAGGAGCAGCAGTAATCACGCTGTCCTTTCTCACTTTCTGCATATTCCTAGTCAACATTTGCATTGCAGAAGAGCCTGATTGATTGTTAATGCTAAAGCCGCACATACACGGGTCGAATTGCGAAATAATTTTCTTTCAAAAATCTTTTCTAAGAATTTTCGGTAGAATTTTGCACCATTAGGGGGCCACAGAAACGGACGAATTTTGTGTAACCATTGAATTTGAGTGATCGGGCATGTTGGAAATTTTTTTAACAATTAACTAATTTTGAAACAATAATGGGAGAATCGAGCAAGAAATATAAGTGAAAATTAAATAAGCATGAGCTATGACCTGGAAAGAAAAGAAAATTCTTGGTCATGAAAATTATTTTCTGTAGCAACTTAGGGTGAAATTGAAGGCTTGGTTGGTTGAATTTTGAAATAAATGGTGGCATCATCGGACTACAAAATGCACAAAAATTCCAATTTCTAAAGAAAATTTGTTCGAAATTCGACCCATGTATGGCCTGCATAAGTCTTCTTCTCCTAGGCTGAGAGTTGCTATACAGGGAATTAAAAGACAATGATATTAAGGTGGGCCCTAGATGACGGAATTTTGATGGGGGAATCCCTCCTGCAGCACTATTGTGCTCTCCTATATAGCCACTAACAATGACTACATGAAACAAATGCAACAGGCTGGTTGTTCTGAAGTTGCTTGATGGATCGACCTCAGTACAACCAACCTGCCCAAAAATGGATCAAATTTTGGCCGGTCCCTGCTGAACCGGCAGAGGTTCGGTCCATCTGTTGGGCAGCACAGTGGCTAAATGGTTAGCACTTCCGCCTGGCAGCACTGGGGTCACCGATTCGAATCCCAACCATGGCACCACCTGCCTGGAGTTTGCATGTTCTCCCTGTGCCTGCGTGTGTTTCCTCTGGGTACTCCGGTTTCCTCCCACCCTCCAAAGACATGCTGGTAAGTTAATTGGCTCCTGTCTAAATTGTCCCTAGTATGTGTATGTATGATTGTGAGTTAGGGACCTTAGATTGTACACCCCTTGAGGGTTAGGGACTGATGTGAATGTACAATATATATGTAAACTGCTGCGTAAATTGACGGCGCTATACAAGTACCTGAAATAAATAAATAAATATTTCCAGCTTAAGATCCTATTTACACCTGATGCGTTGAGACTAAGGCTTGCCATACATTATACAATTATCTGGAGATTTTTGGTTTAGATTTACCAAAAACCATATAATAGGAGGACAAACCTAAACAACACTTTGAGTTGTATCCAATTAGGCAGGCTCTTGCACTATACAGTTGAAGGTAAATCTAACGGAAATTGGGCAGAAAATTGGAAGATAATTGTATAATGTATGGCCAGCCTTAGGAGTATTTTTTTCAATGAAGGGCAACATGACCCAGTACACCACATCACAACATACTGTGGTTAAAAGAAATTCCCCAAATGCCAATTTCTGCATTTCAATAAAAACTTGCCCTTAAGCAAATTGACTATGTAAAAAAACAAACAAACAAAAAAAAAAAAACACCCCCAAACACACCACATTTCTAACATCAATTTGAGACGAATTAAAGATTATTCAGAATTCATTGTAGATGCAGTTGCCCCACTTCCACTGATTTTACATTTCTATAGACTTGTATGAGGAGAGAATCCATTCTGAAGCCAATAAACGCCCATCTGCATTGGCCATAATTGTGACCCAGTAGTTTGTCTGTAAGCATGGAAGATAAAATTACTAGCAGGAGAGGTGTCAGATAATTTGACCAGAAAATTGTTGCAATTACAAATGTTTAGGCATTCTCATGTTAATTGGTATGACACCAAAAAGTGAAGAAGCAAAAAAGCCAAATCTGACACATTCCATGCAAAACCTGAAAAATGGACTGGTCAAAATTCTTGGCACCCTCAATTTAAAGTGTTATTAAACCCACCACAGTAAAATCAGTTTGCATATGCTGTAAAGCATGCTTGTCATACTTACTGTGGAACGTAGGGGTTAATCCTCTGTATTATGTACAAATGCTGTTTTATCCTGACTTCTTTGATCCTCTCCTTCTTCCAGTGCCCCCTCTTATCTCCTGACAAGACATATCATGTGGAGAAACTGCACATGCTCAGTTTGGTTTGTATTGCTAGAGCGGTTTGTTTGTTTTTCTAGGGAGAGTGCATGTGATCAGCACAGGGCCAATCAGCACTGTCCAACAGAGGTTAAGGGTTCTTCATCCTCCTAGAGCAGAAATAAAACTCTTCCTACAGGCTTTAACCAGTGCTCTGCTGAACACTGATAGAAGTCACAAGACTGCTCTATCTGCTGATGAGAAAAGGTATTTAGCAGTTTATATTTACTAAAATAATTGCACTTCCATGTTCTGTGTTCTGTGGGAGACCACATATAGTGAGTGCAGGGTCCTTGGTTTAGTAACACTTTAATACTTAGTAGAATACTCCTTGGAAAAAATAATTGAAGTCAATCACTTCCTGCAACCATCAATGAGTTTCTTACACCTCTCCACTGGAATTTGAAGCATTCTTCTTTCGCCAACGGCTCCGGATCTCTCAGATTGGAAGGGTTCCTTTTCCCAGCTGCTGTTTTGAGATCTCTCCACAGGTGCTCTATGGGATTGAGATCTGGACTCATTGCTGGCCAGTTCAGTACTCTCCAGTGCTTTGTCTGAAACAATTTCTGGGTGGTTTTTGACATACACATGCACACAGGTGCATGCCCTGTTATCTGGATTGAAACATAGCCAATAGAAAATAGAAACATCACACTTAATTGTTTTGCTTAAAATTAAAATCTATAAATTTTTTAAGTGCATCAATCTTTGTAAAGCTGCATTTTTTAAAAAGAATTTTGAGCAAGACAAAAAGTGCAGATCGGAGGAGTGGAGGTCAAGTGGTTAAAGAAGAGGGTCACCTAAAAAATGCCATGTGACCAGTTTTTAGCATTTAAAGAATCAACACAGGTCATGGCTTACTTTTCCTCCACTTTACCTCCAGAACGGTTTTACCCCCTTCATGACCAGAGCGTTTTTGCTATTCAGCACTGCTCTACTTTAACTGGCAATTGTTCAGTCATGCAACACTGTACCCAAATGAAATTTATATAATTTTTTTCACACAAATGAGGAGTTTTCTTTTGGTCATATTTGATCACCACTGGGTTTTTTATGTTTTTTTATATAAACTAAAAAAGACTGAATATTTTTGGAAAAAAACAGTATTTTCTACTTTCTAATATTAAAATAGCCAATTAAAAAAAAAGAATAAAATTTCTTCATACATTTAGGCTAAAATATATTCTTTTACATGTCTTTGGTGAAAAAAAAATCCCAATAAGTTTAAAATAATTTGCGTGAAAGTTATACGCTGGAATTTATGCAACGATTATGCTATACTGTAATGGAGGTAATCGGTGACTTATAGTGGGACTGCAATAGGGTGGGGGGCAATCTGATGCCAACAGATACTATCTGGGACGGTCACCGACGTCGTTAGTGACATTAATCCGGTGATAATACTGTGCACTGACACTATACTAATGACACTGGCTGGGAAGCGGTTAACATTATTATTATACAGGATTTATATAGCACAGTTTATGCAGTGCTTTACAACATAAGGGCAGACAGTACAATTACAATACAAATGAATACAGGAGGATTCAGAAGGCCCTGCTCGTCAGAGTTTACAATCTAAGAGGGAGGGTCTAGGGGCAATCAAGGGTTTACCGTATTTTTCGCTCCATAAAACGCACTTTTTCCCTCCCCACAAAATGGGGGAAAATGTCCGTGTGTCTTATGGAGCAGCAAGCCCAGTATTCCCCCAGCCACAGTGTTAGAATACTGGGCCGGTCGCTTGACTCTTCTGCAGCAGAACCTGCTCCTCGGTTCTACCCTGTGTCGTATTTAGGTTTTGTGCTGCCCTAGAAAACACAAAGATCCCCCTCCTTTCTCGCAGAGAGAGCCTGACACTGACCAACACCACCCATGCCCCCCTCCCCCCATAAACCGGCAACCCCAACCCCCCCCCCCCCCCCAGAGCTACAGAGAAAGACACTTGCAGCTCCAGACATCCCTGGGAACGAAAGTCAGGCTCTGCATACACTGTCAAGCAGCCCGCAGCCTCTCTTGGATCCCACCTGCTGCCCATGTTGCGTGTGTCTCTTCTTCCGGGTGGTGGTACTGCCCCCCGGAAAAATGCCACCCTAGGCAAATGCCTTGTGGTAAATACTCCCCTGGTTCTACCTGTTCCTTGGTCTAGCGGTTTCCTCATTCCCTGGCGCTGGCATCTTCAGTGTGGGCACCCAGCTGTGACAGCTTGCGGCTTCACAGCCAGGTGCCCACTGCGCATGCACGAGAGGCGCTGCGCTTTGTGAGTGGCCCTGTAGTCTTCTGGGACCTGTCACACGTCCCAGAAAACTATGGGGAGGGAGGACAACTTCCGCTTCCAATCGACTAGGCGATAGCAGCGGAAGTGGGACCGGGGACCTGTCAAATTTGTGTAAGCGCTCCCCCACAGTATATTTACTGTGAGCGGTTGGTAGGTGGTTAAAAAGCTAGCTGCTTGGCTGCCACTGCGTTTAACATTTGGAGCCACTGACCTGAAAGTATATGGCTTTCAATAGCTATACATTCTAAACTAGTGACTTGAGACACCTAAGCAATTAGCAGTTTCGGAAGAGGATCAATAATGGCAGCCTCTGTATTTTGCTTAGTGTACTTTTCCTTTATGAATTATATTTTTTTCTTCATAATGTGTAGCAGTGGAATTACCTTGGGTCCCCATGCTGGAGTGCAGGACACTGCAATCACCGTCCATTCATGTCTAGTGACATACTGGGATAGATTGCCATGGTAATATACTGAACCGCTCTCTGGTCACATGAGGGAAGGAAGATTTCCCAAGCTCCATTCATCTAATTAGCAGAGCTGCTTCTACATAGCTCAAATTATCATTGTCTGGCAAGAGTTTCTTTTAATAACCCAGATCACATTTCCATAGCGCTGATGGTGTTTTAGGGAAAACATGAATAATGTATTTCTGCTGCTCATGAAAGAATGAGAGAAAGAAGCTCGAATGTCCCAAAATCACAGCAGCGGCTCTCTCCCACATGGATTGTGTTTTTCTGTAAAGTAAGATCCAAAAGTTTCCTTTGTTCATAGTAGCACAACATACCTTCAAATCAAACGTGAGCAAATAAAGTTCCCTTCATCATTGGACAGTCTTCTGTGAGGTGGACCAGGTAAATAGAACATCTCTTCTTTACAGGGTAACCTTACTTTCAATGTTGTGACATGGTCGTTTTAATAGGATCTTTGTGTCCATGCTGGATGCTTTAAAGTGGTTGTAAAGGCTCAAGGGTTTTTCTCCTTCATGCATTCTATTTATGAAGGTAAGAAAAACCTTCTGTGTGCAGCAGCCCCATAGCCTCCCCCCCAATACTTACCTAAGCCTCCTCTCGATCTAGTGATGTGCATGTGAGCAGTGGTTCTCCCAGGACTCTCCCTCCTCAATGGCTGAGACAGCAGCAGGACCCATTGGCTCCCGCTACTGTCAATCATAACCAGTGAGCCAATGAAGAGAGAGTGGGGGAGGAGCCGAACTCTGTGAATGGACACGCAGAGCAATGGCTCAGGAATGAGCTTGCTTGGGTGCACCCATAGCAAGCCACTTGCTCTGGGGGCACACAGGAGGAAGGGGCCAGGAGTGCCAGCAGGTGACCTGGGAAGAAGAGGATCGGGACTGCTCTGTGCAAACCCATTTTACAGAGCAGGTAAGTACGACATGCCTATTATTTTTTTTAAATGACTTTAATATCACTTAAAGTAGAAATGGACCATAACTAGGTGACAGTTATCCCCTTCCTCTTAGATTTTGTTGCAAAGCAATATTGTAAAGCACTGAGCAAAGGGCGCTATATAAATCCTTTATAATAATAATCATGCTATAGCACTGTGTAGTGTACAGATTCAGTTGCTATTACATTTTGAATATACGTATCATGAACTGAATGAACAGGTGTCAGATAACCAAATACTTGTACTACATCATCTTTCCTAAGAACACATGCTATTGGTTTATGTGTTGCCAGTTTTAACCCATAACGGCCATATGTGCTTTAATAAATGATCGATTTTGTTTAAGATTAATCTCTTCCAATAGAACTAATCGATCTACAGTCTACAACAGCAGTTCTCAAAATGTGGGTCACTACCCCTTTGGGGGTCAAACAACCCTTTCACAGGGGTCTCCCAAGACCATCGGAAACACATATTTCTGATGGTCTTAGGAACCGAGGCACCGCTCCTCTGTCTCCAGGCGGATCCGCCCACATGCAGATACGCCCACATTTCCCTAGACCGCGATGTGTGGGCAGGATGACATGCCGCCCCTGTCATCTGGCCACACCCCCGGGATCACTCAACAGCTCTGCCTCCTCGCCGGTGAGAGGCACACAGGCGGCCAATCATCGGTGAGGAGGTGGAGCTTGGAGAGGAGCTGAGCGGCAGCGCGAAGATCAATGAAGATCGAGTAAGGGAGCAGCCGGAGAAGGAAGACAGCTGACCTGTAAGTGTCTGTACCGTACAGATGGTGCTGCTGCAGCCAGGTATGCTGACTGCAGATGGGAGAGGGAGGGAGCGAGCCCAGGGAGGGAGCAGGGGTCAGCAAGGTAAGTGTTATTGGTGTCAGTAGGAGGAATAGTGCCCCATCATTGGTGTCGCTAATACCAATGATGGGGCACTATTCCTCCCACTGACAATGACGGGGCACTATTCCCCCCCCCCCCCACTGACACCAACGATGGGGCACTATTCCTCCCCCAACTGACACCAACGATGGGGCACTATTCCTCCCCCCACTGACACCAATGATGGGGCACTATTTCTCCCCCCCTACACACACTGACATCAATGATTCAGATGGGGCACTATTCCCCCCCCCACTGACACCAATGATGGGGCACTATTCCTCCCACCGATACCAATGATGGGGCACTATTCCTCCCACTGACACCAATGATGGGGCACTATTCCTCCCACTGACACCAACGATGGGGCACTATTCCTCCCACTGACGCCAATGATGGGGCACTATTCCTCCCACTGATGCCAACGATGGGGCACTATTCCTCCCACTGATGCCAATGATGGGGCACTATTCCTCCCACTGATACCAATGATGGGACACTATTCCTCCCACTGATACCAATGATGGGACACTATTCCTCCCACTGATACCAATGATGGGACACTATTCCTCCCACTGATATCAATGATGGGGCACTATTCCTCCCACTGATACCAATGATGGAGCACTATTCCTCCCACTGACACCAATGATGGGGCACTATTCCTCCCACTGATACCAATGATGGGGCACTATTCCTCCCACTGATACCAATGATGGGGCACTATTCCTCCCACTGATACCAACGATGGGGCACTATTCCTCCCACTGATACCAACGATGGGACACTATTCCTCCCACTGACATCAATGATGTGGCACTACTCCTCCCACTGACAACAATGATGTGGCACTACTCCTCCCACTGCAAAATTACAGTTATGAAGTAGCAACAAAAATAATTTCATGGTTGGGGGTCACCACAACATGATGAGCTCTATTAAAGGGTCCCAGCATTAGGAAGGTTGAGAACCACTGGTCTACAACCTATTCAACTGATATGCAGGGACGTGGATATTGTTCACTAGTTAAGCTAAAAAATCGTAATTTACAATCCTAACCACTTGCTCTCCAGAGGATTTACCCTCCCCCCCTTCTTGACCAGTCCATTTTTTACATTACGGCGCTGCGTTACTTTGACTGACAATTGCGCGGTCATGCAACGCTGCACCGGACAGAAATTGATGTCACTTTTTGCCCACAAATAGAGCTTTCTTTGGATGGTATTTGTGCGGTTTTTATTTTTTGTGCTATATATAAAAAAAAAATAAAAAGGCCGAGCATTTTGAGAAAAAAAAACACTTTTTCACTTTTTTCTATTAAACATGTCCAGTAAAAAATTTTTTAAAAAATCAAATTTTGTCATAAATTTAGGCCAAAATGTATTCTATATTTGCTAATAATAAAACCCAGTATGTGTAAGGTAGGTGGTTTAAGTGAAAGTTATAGCGTTTAAAAATGGCAGTATAGCAGAACTGCGGTGGACATTCTGACACTGGGAGGAACTGACTCGGTGTCATTGACATCCCCAGTGAAATCAATACAGTGATCAGTGCTTAAAAAAAAAAAAAAAAGCACTGGCACTGTACTAATGGCACTGGGCAGGAAGGGGTTAACATAAGGAGCAATCAAAGGGTTAACTGTGTGCAGGGAGTGTTTTACTAAGGGGCAGTGTGTTGGTGCTTCACAGCCATCCAATGCAGTGTGTCTGAGCTGAAGGGGGGATCCTCCTCCCCGCTGGAGATGCTCGGTAATCACCGGGCACCGGCGGGTAATCATCGCAAATGGCGGCGTGGCTAGGGCTTGAGCACGACCCCTACCCGGAATTCAAAATCACGTGTATATATCCGTGATTTTGCACACCCCTTCCGCCCTGTAGCAGTATATCGGCTATAGGGAGGCGGGAAAGCAGTTAAATTATGGTTTGCATAACATTTCAATCCATACAATTAAAATGTAATCATATTAAAGTATCTTAGTGCTGCCAACTGATTAAAAACAATCATATTCCACTCAGGCCGACTGACACAGTTTGATCAACCAGAAGGAAAGTTATGGCTATTTTTTTTTTCACAGATTTAATTGGTTTGAATTGAACCACAATCAGATAAAAAATGGAAGCGTGTGTGGCCACCTCTAGGCTGATGTCAAATGGGTGACTCTGCCGTTAGTGATCCTGCACACTCTGTGTGCTCTCCTCCAATAATCAGACTTGTGCTGGCATGACAACCTCCCCCCCCCCCCCCAAAAGCCAGTCACTGGGAACACCAATGTGCTGCTGTTTCTGCTCCTCTAGCTGTTATGCACTTGAGAACAGAGGACTGTGATCACTAAAAAGTAAAAACGAAAAAGGAGGTGTATATAATGTTTTATGACACACAAATGTTTTGCCATTCATTAAACTGGGTTGTGTTACAAGGTGAGGCTTTGCAATAACTTTTGTGATTGTGCAGCTGGAGATTTGTCTCTGTCAGGACATCAGCCTTACCTTTCACTCCTTGTGTGTAAGTAGGTAATGGACTAAAATGATCAACAGCTGTAGAGATCTTTGTTTTAGACTATGGAATACAATGGTAATGGTGAGCTACAACTTACGTCCATATTTTGCAGATGCAGCCTATTTATTTTTAGAGTGTCATAACTGCCAGACACAGCAAATAGAATTGCAGAGTGTGTTTTTACTAATGTAATCCCAGTACAGTCATGTGCAGAGAGTTTGCAGCAAACAGCATAAAAGAGAAACAATAGCAAACATCTGATGACATTTGGTAGCATGGGAGGGGCATTTTTGTACAGTTGAAGTGGAAATAGGGCACCCAGAAGGCCAACAGTCCATTTTTTTATTCTTGCACACTTTTACACTGTGAAAGATCAGACAGTTCCAAGAACACTGATTGCAAGTTTAAAAAGCGCAAATTCAATTTCACGAACGTGTTACAAAAATCCCCCTATGAAATTCCAGACCCATAAATACACTATATTGCTCTATTAGGACACCTACCTTTACACACACATGAACTTTAATGGCATCCCAGTCTTAGTCCGTAGGGTTCAATATTGAGTTGGCCCACCCTTTGCAGCTATAACACCTTCAACTCTTCTGGGAAGGCTGTCCACAAGGTTTAGGAGGGTGTCTATGGGGCCACCCCCAAACTATTCCCACAAAGTTGGGAGCAGGAAATTGTCCAAAATGTCTTGGTATGCTGATGCCTTAAGAGTTCTCTTCACTGGAACTAAGAGGCCAAGCCCAAACCTTGAACAACCCCACACCATAATCCCCCCCTCCACCAACTTTACTCTTTGCACAATAAAGTCAGGTAAGTACCGTTCTCCTGGCAAATGCCAAACCCAGACACGTCCATCGGATTTCCCAGACAGAGAAGCGTGATTCGTCACTCCAGAGAACACATCTCCGCCACTCCAAGTTCAGTGGTGGCGTGCTTTACACCACTGCATCCAATACTTTGCATTGCACTTGGTGATGTAAAGCTTGGATGCAACTGCTCAGCCATGAAAACCCATTCCATGAAGTTCTCTACGCACTGTTGTTGTGCTAATCTAAAGGCCACACAAAGGTTGGAAGTGCTACCACTTTGTTAAAATACCACTAACAGTTGACCATGGAATATTTAGTAGCAAGGAAATTTCACAGATGGACAGCTGGCAACCTATCACGGTACCACGCTTGAATTCACTGAGTTCCTGAGAGCGACCCATTCTTTCACAAATGTTTGTAGAAGCAGTCTGCATGCCTAGGTGTTTAATGTTATACATCTGTGGCCATAGGAGGTGATTGGGACACCTGAATCCAATGATTTGCAGGGTGTCCAAATACTTTTGCAAATATAGTGTAGTTCATATCAGTAGTTCTCTCTTTAAAATTCTGCTCCTGCTTTTCTTTACATATGCAGGCATGGGGGAGACTCTCTACCAAAACTGATGGTCCCTTGATACCCCTCAAACCTGCCATTTCCTGGACAAGTGTGCGCCCCCTAGCTGCTGAACTGGCACATTCAAACAGTGCACGTGTGCAGTGTGATCTCTCCTTCTCTAGCTAGAGTGGTCAGGATCAGAAACTGCAACTAGAGGAGAGTGCATTGCACATATGTGCAAGTTAAACAGGCCGGAGAACCTGATAGGGGGCGCACGCTTGTAGTATCTAGCATGTTCTGCAAATGGAAGGGGGATCAAGGGGCCGACAGTTTCTGCGGAGAAGACCCCACATCTGCAATGTAATAAAAAGCAGGAGCAGAGTTGTAAAATGAGAACGTCTGGTATATACCATTTTTGAAATTTGGAATTACATAGGGGAATTTCTGTAAAGTGTTACTAAAGATGAATGCACACTTTTAAAGGCATGAGCTAAAAATAGCCCATGCATAAAATGAAAACAATATTTTCAGCTGCAGTAGTAAAAAACAAAAACCTGCCTTTTACCATAAAAATACATTCTGTGTGTAACTTCCAGGAAGGTCTGAATGTTTTTATTGTACATCAGGTCCATAAAAGATTAAATGGCATACTGTATAGTCTCAGCATAGCTACTGTGTGAAGCTGCTCAACAGGAGGGAACCAAAAAAAAAAAAAAAAGGCAGACAGACCCTTGTTAACCTAGCATGAACAAGATACTTCCTAATGTCACCCTTTCCCCAGCCCCCAGGCATCATACAATGCTGAGACTATACAACCACAGTACTAAAGGGGTTAAGAGACCAGCAAAGCAATTTGCATTTATGACCTAGTTCCTGTTTCCAAAATACAATTTAACAGTTTTTTTCTCTCTTTCCCTTCAGTCTTTTATGGCAGGGCATAAATATCAGCAAATTGTCAAACCCCCAGCTATTTTGTGTTCTACCTCTACCAATAGGTCTGATTTCTGGCAAGCAATAAAACACTTACTGCTGAATTCCTGTAGTGCTTTGATATCCAGAGCTGGCCCAAGGGAGCCTGAAAAGCCAACATGTATACTATATGATCCAGTGACAGAGACATGCAAGTCAGCAAACTGCCACACAAGAAACACAGGCACACCAGGGACGTTTGGACACACTGCAGGCACATACATGGCTTTGCACACAATTCCCAAAGCTTTTATCACTCATGCGTTACTTAGGAGATTTTTTTTTCTTTTTAGGGGACTGTAGCCATATTAGTGCACTTGCAACAAAAACAACTGAGCACTCTCCGTGATTTTTTTTAATTTGTACTAACAATCAAATTTTCAACTTTTGTGGTGAACCCCCTTTTAGGGTCCTAACAGTACACCCTGGAAGCTAGTCCTGAAAATGTGATTGTTAGTGCAAATAATAAAAGTATCACGGACAGTGCTCAGTTGTTGTTGTTGGAATTTGTTTAAGCTTTAATCAGTTTGTGGTTATAGCCCTTCTCTCGGCGATACTTCCGGTATATTATTACTTGCATTATTTCTGTATGATTCGCTCTCTGTACTGTTGAAAAATACAATGTCATATTGTTCTAGTTTTATCACAAGACCAAGACCCTTTAGTGGGGTGTTCATTGGGAGTGGCAGAGCTATTCAGAACTGCACACATGATTTACATATCACTAAAAAGACAAAAAAAAGCATGCTAATGTGTAAAATATATTAGTAAATAATAAAGAGAAATCAGGGACCGCTGTCCCCTGGAAAAAAATTATGTAGTTCACTTTTGCAATAGTGTGCAGTATGTGCAGCACACTGGCTAAATGGTTAGCACTTCTGCCTGGCAGTACTAGGGTTGTTGGTTCGAATCCCAGCCACAGCACCACCTGCCTGGAGTTTGCATGTTCTCCCTGTGCCTGCATGGGTTTCCTCCGGGTACTCCGGTTTCCTCCCACGCTCCAAAGACATGCTGGTAGGTTAATGGGATCCTGTCTAAATTGCCCCCAGTATGTGTATACATGAATGTGAGTTAGGGACATTAGATTGTACACCCCTTGAGGGTTAGGGACTGATGTGAATGTACAATATATATGTAAAAGTGCTGCGTAAATTGATGGCGCTATATAAGTTAGGGACCTATGTGAATGTACAATATATATGTAAAAGTGCTGCGTAAATTGATGGCGCTATACAAGTACCTGAAATCAATAAATAAATATATTACATTGTAATGTTGTCAAAATATTCCACAAAGCTGGACATCAAGGATACATCAAAGGGAATTATGATCTAGAACAGGGGTAATTGGATGTTTGTTGTTTTTTTTTTTACAGTAATGAACTAATAAAAACTACAGGATTTAAAAGAAAAAAAAAAAAAAGTATATATAAAACCAAAACCCTATTTTAGTTTAAGTAGGTTAAAAGCCCCATCAGGAAATGAGAAGACCTCATTTCAAAGGGCTCATGTACACTGCAGCTGATAAACTGGTGTTCAGGAGCTTTCTGCGGTTTTTTAGCAGCCCCTGAACTCTCCCTAATGTTTTCCTATGTGTCCATGTACACATAGTCATTTAGAGGCAGTTGAGTTTACAGTCGTTTTTCTGAATGCACCAAACTTGCGTTCAGGAGTAGGTTTTATCAGCATTTCAAACGATTGTAAACGCAGCTAACTGCATTGATAAGCGTTTGCGTTTAGAAGCGTTTTTTAACTGTTCCATATCCAGATGCTGTCCAGAGCCTTTTTTCATCATCAGAAATGCATGCAACGTGGTTTCCATGTATTCAAATGGACCCGGTACACCAGCGCAGTCAGCTCCAGGTTTTACGTGAAGGAAAAAATGGTAGAACGCACCGCATTATACTCATGATGGGATCCATAGTGAATACAACCAGAAAAGACAGGTCATCTCAACACATACTGCTCTCTCTGCTTCTGCTCTCTCTATTTCTCTCAAAATGTCTGAAAATAGTTCATTGTTTACTATTTTTCAGTGCATTCTGGGCATTTTGGAAGGTCTCCTAAGGTTATCTTTAAAAAATGCTTCTAAAAGCAAACGCACATAAACACGGTATGCAAACGCAGCTAAACAGGGTTTTTTTTAACCCTGCAGTCAGTATCCATCGTTCAGAAGTGTTTTCCAAACATCCAGTGTACATGGAGCCTAAGGGAACAATATAGTTGTCTCTAGAGCAGGTGTACCAGACAGAAGATTTCCGCTTTATTCTCTTCAATGACCACTGTACAATTTTTCATTTTCCATTAATTCCCATGTCTGTTGTTAGAATGATTACCCTGACTAATGCCTAGTACACACTATGACAATATCGGATGAATTATGCGTTTTTTTGTTTCTTTTTTTTTTTTTTACATGTTAGTTCCATATCAAAAATGAATAGGTCACTAAATTTATGAAAATTCTCGTAAAACAGAATACAACTTTGGAAGTGATGTAATGTATTCTTTCATTTCTGAGCATGCAGTCTCAGTCAATTTATTTCAAATAAATACTGTACTGATTAAACAAAAATCGCTCGCTCTGTTATTGTACGAGAAAAATGTTCATGCTTGTCCATTCAGAAATTTTTGCATTAACTGTCGTGATTGGCAACTGAAAACGGTGTACTAACGATCAGATTATCGGACAATCGCTTTGAAAGTGGTACTTTTTAATCTAATATTATCATTGTGTATACGAGGCTTTAGCTCCCATTCACAATCTAAGCAATTTATAGCTTGAAGCTCCATAATGCTCAGCAAGCCAAATCTAATGCTCATCAATAGTCCCTGCTCACATTTGAGCATTCAGAAGCCTGTAGCTCATTAGCTGAAGCTTGAAAAAGTATATGTGCTACTTTTGTAGCAGAATGGGGCATTTTTGGCCCCTTTGACTAAAGTGGGGAAAAAAAGGCACAAGAACATGTTACGCACATTATTTTGGCCCCGATAATAAAAGTCTATGGGCCAAAAATGCACAATCCTGGCCCAAAGAAGGTCCAATATGGCACTTTGCATGCAAAACTCCTCTCCATTTCCTCTTTCTGTAGGGGTCCCTCAAGGTTCCATCCTAGGACCCTTACTCTTCTCCATCTACACCTCCTCCCTTGGTCACTTGATAAACTCCCATGGCTTTAAGTACCATCTCTATGCTGATGACACACAAATTATCTTTCTACCCCTCACCTCACCCCTTCAGCCTCCTCTCACATTACTAACTACTAAGCGAAATATCAGCATGGATGTCACTCCACTTCCTCAAATTCAATCTTTCCAAAACTGAGCTCTTAGTATTCCCCCCAGCCCGTGCCCCCTCCCCTGACTTCTCAATCAAGATCAATAATACAACCATCATTCCCTCCCCTCATGCCAGGGTACTAGGTGTAATCCTAGACTCCCATCTGTCCTTTCACCCCCAAATCCAATCACTGTCCAAATCTTGTAGACTTCACCTCCGCAACATCTCCAAGATACGCCCGTTCTTAGCCTCAGAAACCACTAAGCAACTTATTCACTCCCTGGTTATATCTTGCCTTGACTATTGTAACTCCCTCCTCATTGGACTAATCACAGACTATGCCCTCTTCAGTCTATCTTGAATGCTGCTGCCAGACTCATCCACCTTACTAATCGTTCCGTATCTGCCACCCCTCTCTGCCAATCCCTCCACTGGCTTCCCATTGCCCAACGGATAAAATTCAAAACATTAACAATAACATATAAAGCCATTTATAACTCTGCCCCAAATTACATAAACAATCTTGTCTCCAAATATCACCCAAACCGTACTCTCCGCTCCTCGCACGACCTCCTGCTCTCTACCTCTCTTGTCTCCTCCTCCCATGCTCGTCTCCAGGACTTCTCCAGAGCTTCCCCTATCCTCTGGAACTCTCTACCCCAGTTTATCAGACTATCGCCTACTCTGCTCACTTTTAGGCAATCTCTGAAAATCTCTCTCTTCAGAGAAGCCTATCCTGCCCTCAGCTAATAATGGAATCTTCTACTCTTCCTACCAGTCCATCCCCCACAGTTACTACCTTTTGTACCACTAGCCCCTCCATCCTAGATTGTAACCTCCTAACCCTCTTGTATTGAACTGTATTGTTGCTGTATTGTCTCCCGTTATATTGTAAAGCGCTGAGCAAACTGTTGGCGCTATATAAATCCTGTATTATAATAATAATAATAAAAAAATTGTTTCAAAATCACCTTTCTACCCTACACTAGTAGGAATGTGGGCTAACAGAAAAAGGTGAAATCCCTCAACAATTAGGCCCCTTACACACGAGGTAGAATCTGCTTTGCTCAGCAGGGAATCTGTCCACTGAAGCTCTGCTGAGCAGAGCGGGCAGGTTACAGGTCCATGACCACTCAGTTTCCGCAAAGACATAGCCTGCTCTGCTCTATAGGCAGTCAGGTGTAAATGGACAGCCGGACTGTTTACACCTGACTGTCCTCTGTTCCGATACTCCTAGACAGAGAGCAATGGATCCCCTCCTTTTTTTTTTTTTCTTCAGTGGAACGGACTGGAGGTAGGTGGGTGTAAACAGACACAAGTTTGTTTGCACCTGCCAGTCCATAATAATACCTGAACCATCTGATCAGGTCCATCTGAAAAACTGACAGGTGGACCTGATCAGATGCCCCCATGTGAAAGACGCCCAACACTGACACCAGTGAAAATCTGACAGTTGTTTTATTCAAAACAAGGAAAAGCAAGAACATTCAGCTCCTTGTAGGAGTAGTTCTTTTACTCACATTCACATACTGTATCAAAGCATTTTGAAAAATCTTTTCAAAACAGTGTCTAAGTCAGCATTTCTCAACCTTTTTTTTTTTTTAGACATGACACCCTTTAAAAGCGTGCAAAATCACAAGGCACCCCAGGTCTATAATGTAAGAAAACATAACTGTTAGTTATCAATGGGAAACCTCAAGATGGGATGAGGCACACAACCACCTTGCTGAAATGAACTTCACATCAAAGGCCTACAATATCAGAGGAGTCCTCACAATCCTCCCAATATGTCAGAGGACCCCCCCCCCCATAATAGTGTCACATCAGAATGGCCCCCATCATGAAGCCCCCTCAAATCACAGTTTCCAGTCACACAGCCCCCTCTTGACATCCTAGCCCTACTTTTTGGCTTCAGCAGATGCAGCAAGTCTAGGGGAGCCAGACTTTTTGCTCCCCTGAATGGTGGAGGCGGCCCTGGATTAGTATCATAAGCTGCCATGGTGTGGAAGGGGTGGCCACCAACACCATAACAGATCATGCCATGTGCACTGCCCTAGAGCATACTTGGTTCTAATGGTGCCATTGACCATCCCGCTCACACCATGGCAACTCATGACACAGATCCAGGGCAAACTGGCACCGAGGTTCAGAAACACGGGCCTAAGCAATATGGTTATACACATCAAGCAGCTTTCTATAACAGCTTTGTGTGTGGTGGTCTTAACAATGAATGCCCAATAGAACGTGCACATACACAAATTCAGACACATGTAATAAAAGCTGAAAACACGAAAGAGCAATTTGTCACTGAATTAATGAAACTTTTTAGAACGTGCCATGCTTGAACAAAAAATTCCTTTGATCACAGAATGAACCATTTGCAGCATCAAAGAAACTGTATTAACAGAGAGTTGCCTGTGATGCAGATCTAAATGTAGATAAAACTTCTCTGATAAGGGGTACAAGCCGTGAAAGCACAAGTTACACTCACAGGGGAATTTCTGTTCAGTACAAAAGACCTCAGAACATGAAATGCCACTCATATCAAGAAATCCTTCTTAAAAGACAGAATCTGGCTTACTGAGAAAAGGGGGCCCATGGTAGTCACACACAAAATAGGCAATTTTAGAACAGCAAAGTATAGTGTGTATTTATGTATGACTTCTTTCTTTATTTGGCTTCAGACTAAAAAAGTATGCTTGTTTTTCACATGTTTACCAGAATAACCATCATGTTATATGCAAGCTGCTAGTCTATTGAACTGATCTAATGGTTTCAAAAACTAAAGTCTGTTACATCTGTCCAAATTAAAAGGTATGCGCTAATAACAAACTTATACAAAAGTGTATGTCATCATCCAAAAAACATTAGTGTTTTAAATAAATTAGAGTGTCCAAACATAAATTAGTGTCCAAAAAAATATATATATCTTCAGTGACTTGAACCAATTGTGAGAAATCCACCACCAAAGGAGATTACATGAACTCACCAGAGCTAATGGCTGGTCAGATTATAAACCAGCAACAGCGCTTGTGCTCTGGGAGCAATGAACCCGATGTCCAAATAGATATGGTGATGTTTCAGATACTTCCAGATAATAATCACAGCCAAACAACTTTACAGCCCAAGCTCTTATGATGAACTTCTCCACTCTGTCTCATACCTCCATGAGAGCATGCAGTACACTCAGGGACAAAAAAGAGAACATAATGGTGCAATACGTTTTTTTCATTTATCTCTTTAATAAAAAAGGTATAAGGAAACTCACAAACAAGGTGTCCAACAGACACCAGCTTCAATCGCAAAAAAGGGTTGAGATACAGTTAACGCTCACCGCAGATCTCTCCCATACAGCACAGACCAGCAAGGCTCTCTAACATCCACATCAAATAGGCTACGCCCAACCGGTTTCGTCACACCGACGTCATCGACGTCGGTGTGACGAAACCGGTTGGGCGTAGCCTATTTGATGTGGATGTTAGAGAGCCTTGCTGGTCTGTGCTGTATGGGAGAGATCTGCGGTGAGCGTTAACTGTATCTCAACCCTTTTTTGCGATTGAAGCTGGTGTCTGTTGGACACCTTGTTTGTGAGTTTCCTTATACCTTTTTTATTAAAGAGATAAATGAAAAAAACGTATTGCACCATTATGTTCTCTTTTTTGTCCCTGAGTGTACTGCATGCTCTCATGGAGGTATGAGACAGAGTGGAGAAGTTCATCATAAGAGCTTGGGCTGCAAAGTTGTTTGGCTGTGATTATTATCTGGAAGTATCTGAAACATCACCATATCTATTTGGACATCGGGTTCATTGCTCCCAGGGCACAAGCGCTGTTGCTGGTTTATAATCTGACCAGCCATTAGCTCTAGTGAGTTCATTTAATCTCCTTTGGTGGTGGATTTCTCACAATTGGTTCAAGTCACTGAAGATATATATTTTTTTTTGGACACTAATTTATGTTTGGACACTCTAATTTATTTAAAACACTAATGTTTTTTGGATGATGACATACACTTTTGTATAAGTTTGTTATTAGCGCATACCTTTTAATTTGGATTATTGTTGCCAAAATTTATTTTGGGTGGGATATGCTGCTGACACTTTGGTGTTTTTTGTAAGTGGCGTTTTTTTCTTCTTTTTTAATTTGGTACTGTTACATCTGTGCAGTTTTGCGTGCATTGCATCTTTGCAGGAGTGTTCCCATTGAACACTATAGAACATGAGTTTACATGAAAGCGCATCAAATATGCAGCACACAGGTTTGTTTTTTAAAACACTGCACCTGAAACACAGGTGTGAATGAAGCCTAAAGCAGACCATGCATGGAGCAAATTTCTTTCATGCAAATACCGGTTGCAGGAAAGAAATTAGCTGGATTCCCCCATCAACAGTGTTGATGGGGGAATCCCTCCTGCCAAGCCACTGTATTCCCTCAGCGGGAGGAGCCATCCCCACCGGGAGAAGACAGTGATTATTGTTAGCGACTATACTAACTTGTAAATTGTAATTTTACATTGCATGTAAAATTCAGCAGGCAGGTTGTACCCAAGTTGATCGATTTATCAACTTGGTACATTCAGCCTGTGCATACATGGTTCGAACTGTCTATGGCCAGCCTAAGTCACTGAACCAAAAAAAAAAGTTGACTTCAAAAATGACTTTTTTATTTCGCATGAAGGAGCATAGAAGCCATGTTAGGTTTTTATTGTTTCTATGCCCCCTAGGAAAGTTTACCCTCATCATTTGTTCTTGTGACTAAAAAATGTGAAGAGAAATCAAAAGTTTACAGTTGTCACTGTAACAGGAGTTGAGGGGAAATCCCACAATGGGAATCCCTTCGAGGACAACTTTTTATCAATTTGGAGAGTTTTTCCTTAATTTTCTGTTGTGTTACCAATGGGTCACAGCCTGCCAAAAAGAACCAGGCAAGGGATAATGTTTTGAATGTAATCTTTCTGTGTCTAGGGTTGAACAACTGTCTATAACTGAAGGTAAGAGTAGGTTGTGAAGATATACACTCACCAGCCACTTTATCAGGTACACCTTGCTAGTACCGGGTTGGACCCCCTTTTGCCTTCAGAACTGCCTTAATTCTTTGTGGCGTAGATTCAAAAGATGTTGGAAACATTCTTCAGAGATTTTGGTCCATATTGACATGCGTTACTGTTGCCTATCATCCACACAACTACTACTCACCGGATATTTTCTCTTTTTCAGTCCAATTTCTGTAAACTCTAGAGATGGTTGTGCCTGAAAATCCCTGTAGGTCAGCAGTTTTTGAAATACTCAGACCAGCACTTCTGGTACCAACAACCATGCCACAATCAAAGTCACATGAATCCCCTTTCTTCACCATTCTGATGCTCGGTTTGAACTTTAGCCAGTCATCTTCATCACCTCTAGATGCCTAAATGCATCTACAATGCATGAGTTGCTGCCATGTGATTGGCTGATTAGCAATTTGTATTATAGGCTGAGCAATTGCTGCTGATCAAAGCACCTGGAATCCCAACCCCAGGTATCTGCAGCATACTTGCTGCACCATTACTGATTTACAATGTGTGAATTGGGCCTTTAGATAATTGACAAAAGCCGGTGGGGAGGGAGTGCATTGTGGAGTCACACTTAAAAGTGTTTTTTCACCTTTGCAATCACAATCAAATTGGGATAGCCAGTACTTTAAATTTCTTCTTGTTCACATAGCAGAGCGTAAAAAAAAAAAAAAAAAAAAAAAAAAAATGTAAATTGCTGCTAAGCGTTTTGAATGCTTTTTACGAATAACTCTAGCACCAAAAAATCCAATCCTACTGGTTTCTCTTTGTTTATGAAGGGAGTGGGGAGCTGTGTTTGCCATATTTAACCATGTCTGTACTGTGCTGACAGATCTTGTTTTCAGTTGCAAACTAAATCCTAACAAAGTAAGCTGACCTCCTGTATTGTGTGTTAATGAGTGGAAGCTCAGCCATTTTCTTGGACAAACTGACTCTGCAATTGTTCAGAAATGTATGCAGTCTGCCATGAGGACTTTTCCTGAGGAACATCTAAGAAGGTAAGAAATATTTTTTTTTTTTTTTAAGTGTTTTAGGTATGATGTTTGAATGTGAACACAAACTCATACTTAATACGTAAAAAAGAAAGAAATGGAAATCTTAAGCAGATAACACTCTCTACTTTCCCTTACATCTGTACAGGCAGGGGTAGTCAGGGGTGGGCAGGGAATGGGAACTTCAATGACAACATGTTATGGGAAGCCTTCACACTACAAGATCATTTTCTTAGTTCTTGTATGTATGAAGCCACCGGCCTCTCTACCAGTTTTTACCACAGCCAATGCTAACAAGCAGTTCACGTGGAAGGCTGCTGGAACAGATGCCAGAAGACAAATTTGACCTCCACTGCAACTACAGTCAATTCCCCTCCCGACAAAAGAAACAAATGTGGGTAAGACAAAGTATTTTAAATTGTGCATACTGTAATTTTAATGTACAGCTACAGAAGGTAGCCTTCTAATGTGGCTTCCAAAATGAACAACTAAAAAGAAAAAAAAAATAGACAGAATAAAACGATAAGAGTTTTATTAACATTGTGGAACATTTCTGTAGCCTGGATGCAGGCAAATGTGTTAAAGCTGGAGGAAGTGATCTCACTACAGCTCTGTGATTTACTCCACAGATTGTTTTAATTTCATTTCCCCATCACAAAGGGCTTCTAATGAAAACCAAAAAAAAAAAATGGCAGCTCTGATCTTGACAGTCTAATTTTTCACATATGAGGGCAGTATATCTGCAATGACTGACAGCACTTTTAAAAGCTAGGAGTGGTGGCAACAATCATCCTGCAATGCCAACACTAAAGGGTTTGTCAACCCAAAATTCATTCTGTTATGGGTTAATGCGCAGACTAAATCTCACAAAAATGGGTGAGGGGCTCTAACTTTGTTAATCCTATAAAATCTTCTTCCTGCTACAGCAAGGGAATATTTAAAAAAGGAAGGGAGGGAGAATGAGCCCCTTCATTATAGTCAGGCAGGTGGGTGAACCTGAACAACTAAATCCATGAGATGTGTGACATTGCTGTCTATACTACCGGGATTTTGCAAAACTTATTTCAGAATGGACAGCAAAAGACGATGGAAGAGACATTCCTCTGAGCAGTAATATAGTGCAAAAGCAATTCTCCAGGTGTACACCTCATTTTATTTTGTAACAGACTTTACTGAATAGGAATCAGGTTAAACATGCTCATCACAAGAAAGGAACTAGAAACAACCTCCTACAGATGTCAAAATGACTCACTACATGTTCTTCTGAGAAAGTTGGTTTGGTCAAAGTCTTACTTCTAAAAATTACTACACTTAACCACTTAAGTTTCTTTTTGTAGTGAATCTTGTAGGTGGATACTAAAGTTTGCACATATAGTCACCTAACGTAAAGGAGAGTTCCCATGTTGTGTAATTAATACAGTTTACACTACAAAAAATGATTATTAACCAATATTAAAAGAAAAATAATAACCAATGTTGCTTAAAGAATACCCCTAAAATGACATTTAGCAATCTGTTTATCAACGTTTTCACCCATGATTTACAGATGTTCACACAATTCAATTGAAATGGTGAAAGTTATGTGGAACCATGGTGAAAAGGTTGATATGTTATATAAATCCTGTATAATAATATTATAATAATAATAACAATAATATGTTTTAATAGCTGCAAATGGATATATTTAAAAAATACTGCAAGAACCCACTTCAGTAAAGTTAACAACACACACACACGCAAGACTTTTAATGCCCTCAGCTTAAGATAGCCATAGACAAGTATATGGCTGGCCAAAGATTATGAATTTTTTTGATTAGTCAGTGAGCTCAAAACAAATTAGATGGATGGAGGAATCCTACACACTGTGTTTTTGTATTCTGACAGTGGGACTCCTCTGCTGTTAGAATACACTGATCAGCACTGCAACCTGCTGATCGAGAAATATTTTCCAATGTTACCGTTTTACTGAGGTTGATCATTAGAAGTCTATCCATTTATGGCAAGCTGAAGTCTATGAATGACAGGTGGTGATGTATTGGCTTGTTTTCAAACAAATGCTACACTACCAGAACACACCATACGCTTGTTTCTTCATTTGATTGTCAGACTGATGTTTTCCCCCTTTTTCTAATAGGCAGGTTAATGGCACTTAAAAAAGGTACATGCCATATAGATTGTAAGCTCCAAGGAGCAGGGCCCTCCTATCCCTCTTGTATTGAACTGTATTGTTGCTGTACTGTCTCCCGTTATATTGTAAAGCGCTGAGCAAGCTGTTGGCGCTATATAAATCCTATATAATAATAATAATTGGAAAAAAATGATCTCTTGTGCAGCATGCACGGACCATAGCCTAATGGTTGACTACTTTTCTTATTTTTTTTATTATATAGAAACTGCTGCATTGCACAAGCCTAGGCTACTTAATTTTGTTTGTAATCTGGTCATTCTAAAAGACACTTCTTGCTGCTTCCTACACATACAAAAATGGGCCAGCACTGAAACAGTCCTTAATTTTTTTTTTATTGATCTTTATCCACAATGCATGCTCACTTCTTGCCTAGAATTACATTTCATGATTAACTAAAGGCAAACTTTTTTTTTTATAAGTTTTTCTTGTGGTCCATGTTGCCATTAGGAAAATTCACCCTCTCTATGGGTCTTGTTTGCCTTTATTGAAAATAAAAGAAAATTCCAAATTTTGGATTGTGACCAGAACAGGAATATATGGGAAATCTGCTCCACCCACCCAGCTGCGTCACTCATTCACAGTATTCTGTGAATGGGAAAACTACAAGTTCTGACAGCCTTTGCAGCTGCCGGCTTGTAGTTTTCAATGGTAGTTCATTGAGCCTTCCTGTAAGTATCTGCTTGCCCATACGGGATGTACAGGCACACAGATACACTGAAAGGTCAGAGGGAGTCCTGCATGGCACCAGTTATCTGCTGATTACAGTTGCAATGCTTTAGATGCTCCAGAAAAAAAAAATGCAAAAAAAGTGCATTTATTATTTTTTGTTAAAAAGGTGAACTTCTCCTCTCACAGACGCTCCCCCCATTAGATATCCTGATATGAGAGCAACCACCTGGCTGCTCATAAAAACAAATGTTCCCATGCTTCCCTTCTGTCTGTCTTTTGTTTTAATAATGACTTGTCTAGGCTGATTTTGCCATGAGCACATATACTTGTAATGCAGCATGACATATTGAAATTACAATGATCTGCTACATTACCTGTGGACCCCAAAAGAGTTAGAAAATGAAGGCAATGAACACCAAAAAGAGGTACAACATATAAACACTTAAAAGGAAACCTGGGCTAAGGAAGGATGGAGGTTGCCAATGTTGGCATCTTCCCAAAAATGCAAGTTGTCTGTCTTTCATGCCAAATTAGGGTTTTCAATACATTTAAAGTCAACGACCCAAAAAAAAAGTTTGGAAAAAGTCTAAATATCTCTTTGAGTGAAAATTACATTGCAAAACAACCAGTAGATCCAGAGAAACAGATAGTTGAATTGCCTGTTTGTGCAAATCTTCCTGTGAAAGTTCAGCTTCGGGTCTTGTCTGGATTTTAAAGAGGGCACCATGTCAAAAAATGTAAAAAACAAAAAAAACACAAAGACACCCAAAAAAAAAAAAAAAAAGAAACACATGATACCACCCAAACCACCCTGGTCCAGTATTCTAAGGGTGACTTATTGGAACCTGGAAGCCATTCTGGAGATTCTATTCATGTGAATGAGCATGGTGTACATAGTACCCTTACTCATTCACAAAAAAATATCAACTGTAAACAAAAAGTGACAAAGTGTCCCCCTGTATAGATCCATTGTCAAGAACGTCTTCCAGCAATGTAAGTCCATGTCAGTCACAATGAGTGATAGCCTTCGACCCATAGAGGAGTAAAAACAGTCGCTAACTGACAGCATGGTGAGTCAAATGCAACAGTATATAAAAATCATAAAAAATTTAACCAAGTTGCATTACATGATCACACTGACAATCGCATCAAATTGCTGCGCTAGTACGAACATAGCCTAAATGTGATAAACTACCATACTGACCAACTTTTTAAGGTTTCCACAGACATGCCACAGTTATACAATCTGGCCAACACTGACATATCTAACAGCACTTACTAAATAGAGTAAGTACCTCCAGCCACTTTTTTTCTAAATGGAGCCCCAAAATAAAGATAAAGGTTTCTGTGGTAACACATAGCACCAGTTGAAGAAATGTGTCTATACACCAATATACAACAAATATATAAAATAGGATTTCACATAAGTACTATTCATATCCATGGCCAACCATACTTACTAGAGCAAGAATTGTTTTCCTTCACCAGCCTGAACCTTTGCATTGAAGTCTATGTATATATTGAGAAAAACAATTCTGAACAAGCAAAAATCTTCCAAAAAGGCTAGAAATTTCAGTCTCAAGAGCATGAAGTGACAAATTATCCATGTAATGGGCAGCCTGCCCAGCTTCTGAAACACTTTTTTCTGTGCATAGACCCTAAACAGCATGACACTAAAACAGCAGGTGGCAGATGCTTGGCACCGCCAGAGGCAATCCTACCAGTGCCAGCCAAGCCAGTTTATCATACCAAGCCCAAGGTGTTTTAACCACCACGCTGTTAAATAAATAACTGTAAAATGTGACTGTACAGTTTTATACTTGATGTTCCATTGTGTTAAGACTCAAGAACACTTCACCTTCTCTCCAAATTGCCATAAAATATGAAGTAGTTGTTCTGTAGTTCAGGGAGAACAAGGAACAACATACCAAAGCACTTTCAATGCTATACTGACCAGACCAAAATGGAGCAAATAAAAGAATTGTATTGTTAGGCTTTACATACACAGTACTTTAAAGAGTAATTTCACTTTACTTGAGATAAAAACTTTCCCCTCCGGGTGATCAATGTACATTATAGGGATTTTAACAAACTTTGTTGTAGATTCCTACCTTTTCTTATTCTGAAGAAATAACTGTTTGTCTGTGTCCATGTGCAGAGTAAATCTAATGGGAATGGTTTTATACTCATCAATAAGGAAAGTGGCAGTGTCTGCATCCCTTTAGACGTTATTTACGTTTGGGAGTATTTCACCAAAAATGACATTTGTATTGCAGGGGATGCCAAAACTCTAATTTGCATCTTAGTGCAGACTTCTGAGAATATCTCTTCTGGGCCAATCACACAAGCAGGAAATGACATGTTCAGTAGGCATTTTGTTTACCATCTATGTACAGAAAACTTCCAGGTAGCCATATTGCATTGCATTTTACAGAAAATAACAGCACTGCAGATTGAAAAGGAAATGTCATTTTTAATAACATTCAATTACAATATGACTAAGTTGCAATTATAAACACTATTTTTTCCACCAAAAGAGTGGAGTTGCCCTTTAGGCATAACCTAAACATTGTGACATTAATAAATGAATATTTCCCCACCTGTATTTAGATCATTACACAGAGTATTGACAAACATTTATATTTTTTTAATACTACATTTCATTTTTTTTTAACAGGTTAATTATATTTATTTTTTGACATGGTCTTCCACAAAATGGACAGGACACTATTAACTGTATTTTCACAGCCATCCTAAAAATACCAACAAAACCATGCACACTAGTATACCACAAATATTCCTTTGCAAGGACTAAATTAGGTCATAAACTTGGTGATTTTTAGTTAACTTCAATCAGTTAATTTAATCAGTGAAATTTCAATCCTATCTCCATGAATTCCATTATAACTACCATTCTAGGTCTTCGACTGGCTCATACAAAAGTAAGCAAATATGCAATGGCAGGACACATTTTACAGCAGTCAACCTGGTCATAAAAGAGCACAAAGTTACTTTAGTTCCTTTAGTAGGGTGAATTCTTGATCACAGGTATAAAGAGGCATGCTTATTTATTTTCTCAATTTGTTATAAAGCTGACATATTATGCAGCCATTTATTATTATTTTTTTATATATAATATCATAATATTAATATTACAGAGCATATAGAACCATTACATCAGGCAAGCTATGCGATTTCTTGTGGCTGGGGAGCCGCAAGGGTTGCGTACAGCCAGTCATAAAAGAAGTCCCTTGCACTCATGTAAATGCAGATGATTGTAGCTATATACGTCTGTCTGCATGTACTTTTAGGGTAGATCAGAGACCCAATTTATAGCAAATACATGTGGGCAGCACAGTGGCTGAGTGGTTAGCACTTCCTCCCAGCAGCACTAGAGTCATTGGTTCGAGTCCCAACCACAGTACTACCTGCCTGGAGCTTGCATGTACTCCCTGTGTCTGCAAGGGTTTCCTCCCAAACTCCAAAGATATACCGGTAGGTAATGGCTCCTGTCTAAATTGGCTGTGTGCATGTCACCTTAGAGATTGTAAGCTCCTTGTGGGCAGGATTTGAATGTACAGTATTTGTCCCCTTAATGTTTTTTTTGCATATTTGTCACACTTAAATGATTCAGATCATCAAACAAATCTTAATATTAAACAAACAAACCAAGTAAATGCAATATTCAGTTTTTAAAATGATGATTTCATTTATTAAGGGAAAAAAAAGCTGTCTAAACCTGCCTGGCCCCATGTGAAAAAAGTAATTGCACCCCCCCCCCCCCCCATGTTCATGAATGAACTGTGATTAACCACATTTTTGGAAAGCTGGAGTTAATTTTCTCTGGCCACAACCAGGCCTAATTACTGCCAGACCTGCTGAATCAAGAAATCACTTAAATAGAAGATGTCTGACAAAGTGAAGCACACTAAAAGATCTCAAAAAAGCAACACATCATGCCGCGATCTAAAGAAATTCAAGAACATATGATAAAAAAAAGTAATTGATATGTATCTGTCTGGAAAGAGTTCACTGGAGTCCCAAAGCCTTAGAAATGGCTTTGTAACTATGGTGAGAGCCATTATCCACAAATGGAGAAAACTTGGAACAGTGGTGAACCTTCCCAAAAGTGGCCTACCAAAATTACTCCATTAGCACAATGACAACTCACCTAGAAGGTCATAAAAGAACTCAGAACAACAAGAACTGCAGGCCTTACTTGCCTCAGTTAAGGTCAGTGTTCTTGATTCAACAAGAAGAAACACTGGGCAAAAATGGCATCCATGGGAAAATTCCAAAGTGAAAGCCACTGCTGACCAAAAAGAACACTAAGGCTCATCTCACATTTTCCAAAAACATCTTGATTATCCCCAAAACTTTTGGGCAAATATTCTGTGGACTGGTGAGACAAAAGTTGAACTTTTTGAAAGGTGTGCGTCCCGTTATATCCAGTCGAACATGGTGGTGGTAGTGTGATGGTCTGGGGATGCTTTGTAGCTTCAGGACCTGGATGACTTGCCATAATTGATGGAACCATGAATTCTGCGTTCTACCAGAAAATCCTGAAGGAGAACATCCGGCCATCAGTTCGTGACCTCAAGCGCACTTGAGTTATGCAGCAGGACAATGATCCGAAACACACCAGCAGGTCCACCTCTGAATGGACAAAATTAAGATTTTGGAGTGGCCTAGTCAAAGTCCAGACTTATTTCCAATGGAGATGCTGTGGCATGACCTTAAACAGGCCATTCATGCTAGAAAACCTTCCAATGTGGCTGAATTAAAAAAATTCCTCCACAGCAATGTGAAAGATCCATTGCCAGTTATTGCAAACTCTTGATTGCAGTTGTTGCTGCCAAGGGTGACAAAACCAGTTATTAGGTTTAGGGGGCAATTACTTCACATACAGGCAGGAAGGTTTGGACAATTTTTCTCCGAATAAACTGCATTTTTTATTTACTCAGGTTATCTTTGTGTAATATTAAAATTTGCTTGATGATCTTAATCATTTAAATGTGACTAATAGGCAAAAAAAAGAAAAAATAGGAAGGGGCAAATATTTTTTCACATCAGTGTATGTAAAGCGCTGCGCAAATTGATGGTGCTATGTATGTACCTGTAATAAATAAAAATAAAACACACTATAGATTTTGTAATAATTTATTATTGTAGTAATTTGAATGTAGATTATTATTATACAGGATTTATATTGCAGCAACAATTTGCACCATACTTTACAACATGAGGGCAGACGGTACAGTTCAATAAAGTAGAAATCAGAGGGCTCTGCTCATTAGAGCTTACAATCTGAAAAGGAGGGTTAAGTGATACAAAACATAAATTTTGAATGTAAAAAATTATATGTCTATAAGGTTCAGATCAACTGAATTGCAAAGGCAGCAGCCAAGTAATTCATCATTGTAATGTCATGTCACCTCAGAATCTTAAGTGACCATTACGTTTTCCAGCTAGTCAATGACAAGACCCCATAAACTGATTTTTTTCCCTGAGAGAATCAGGTTTTCTTGTTTGTCTGGCACCTGCAGAAAGCAATCATAGCTTTATGGGGCCTTACTATTCATGTTCTTCTGAAGACTGATGAGAAGAGGAAATGAGAGGACTTCAGAGAAAAAGGATGTGCAGTTGGGTGCCAGTCATAAAGACACAGGGGATCAATTGCCCCTACTCAAGTTAATGGCCATAATGAGTAACCTAGTCACATGAACCTATTGTAAACGCCAAGCCCCAAACTTCTAATTTCGCTTGACATCTCTATTAGTAGCAGTATTCCATTAATTTACAAGTACAATATGGACTTATGAAATAACAGAGACATTCCCTGATATATTCTAAAAGAAACATAACATTGCATAATATGGAAGCATAAAAAGCAACGTGCAAAGTGTAGTAATCCATAGCAACAAATCACATTTATTACTTGACTACTACTTTTGCAAATCACATGTTATGAGGTAGGAGGACTAACAAACAGCTCAATCCCACCGTAAAGGAAAATGAGAATATTGGAGACAGCCATTACTAAACTAGAAATAACGGGCTGTTATTCACCTGCTTTGACCTCATTTACAACTGTGATTGAATGTACTGAAGTCAGACACAGCCAGGCATCTAGCATTTTTTAGAAGGTGGCCTGCAATGGCAACCCCCATACTCACTTTCATCCAATGATCCAATGTGGCACTTGGGGACAGAACAGAGTTTTAGAGGAAAAAATTATATCTAAGGCTTGTAATAATAAGCATATTTGTCATCAGAAATCATCGCTTTTTTCATGATTTTCACTTAGGCTGGCCATACATTATACAATTTTCTTGTGCAATTTTCCTTCAGATTTACCAAAACCATATAGGAGGTCAAACCAAAACACTTTAAATTTGTATTCAATCAGGCCAGCCCTTGCACTACATAATTGAAGGTAAACCTAAAGGAAAGCGAAGTAACAACATTGTATACATGTATGGCCAGCCTCAGTATACAAATTTAGTATACTATGATTAGTCACAGCACAAGCTGATCAGTGGATGCCAGCCAATGATTGCCTGCACCAGCGAGGAGGAAGACAGGGTAGACCTCTGTCAATGTAAACAATTCAGAGCCCTGTCCTGTCAGTGGGGATGTGCCGGTTTTCGTTTCCCTGCAAAGCAGGGAAGAAAACCCCACACATCCCTTAGTGAAAGCACTTCACAGCTGACATTAAAACACAGCTTCAGCACACATTTACCCCTTTCCCAGCCAGTGCCATTAGTACAGTGACTGTGTATATTTTTAGCACTGATCATTGTATTTGTGTATTTATGTCAATGGTTCCCCTCAAAGTGTCATATTGCCATACTATCGCAGTCCCACTATAAAGTCACTGATCACCACCATTACTATTATAAAAAAAGAAAACAATTCCTAAATATATTATATATATACACACACACACACATCATAGTTTGTAGGCGCTAACTTTCATTGAAACCAATCAATATACGCTTATTGGGATTTTTTTTTTTTACCAAAAAATTTGTAGCAGAATACATATTAGCCTAAATGTATGAAGTTTGATTTTTTTTTTTTTTTAATTTTTATTGGATATTGTTTTACAGTAGAAAGTAAAAAATATTGCTTTTATTTCCTTAAATTTTGGTCTTTTTTCTTTGATAGTGCAAAAAATAAAAAGCCCAGTGGTGATCAAATACCACTAAAAAAAACCTCTATTTGTGTGAAAAAAAATTCTATACATTTTGTGTGAAAAAAATTATATACATTTCATTTACAGCGTTGCATGACCGCGCAATGGTCAGTTAAAGTAACACAGGTGGTTAAGCAAGAAACCTGAAACTACCAGAAAAAGGCAGAAGCCTTTCTGGTCATTGTTCATGAGATGACATCTGTGCACTGCCTTAGTGAATAAGCTCATATAATTTCATACACCCACAGTATGTTCTTTGCCCTAGCAAAACAAATATGCATTACCAAACATTAAAAAAGTGTGGCTTATATACACAATTCTGATATGCACATTTCTGGATTCCTTTGTGCTGTATTTGCTTTTTATTCATGCACATTGGCATGACATTGGCAGATATAAACACAGGTACCCATGTGTACGCCTCTGTGTTACCCCTAAACGCTTCCAGTTATTAAAATAAATATATTTAAACCGAATTTCATATGCACAGACATAATAAAAAAATAAACTGAACCATCCAGACAAAGGACAAATAGGAGGAAAAACTGAAGCAAGACCCAAAATGTAATGTACTTTCACTGTTGATTTCCATTTCAATGTACATAGACTCCCACTGGGTAGGAAGCATTTACTTATCAGCATGTAGACTATTTACACCATGGGGAAAAGAAAGGACAAGGCACAATGCTTTGTGCCTTACATTTGGAATCTGGAAAAGCTACATGCTCACAAATAGATTTCCCTTTGTTTGTGGTTTCCTCCTACCCTCACACTGTATCATTTATTTATTGTGTTTTCTCCTGAAGGTGAGTGATTAGGGGTGCTCTAAGGATTGCAGCTACAAAGCCAGGTCTAACAAGCTCCTTCTAGTATTACTGTGCAGATTATTCCAGTGTTCAGAATTCTAAAAGCAGAATATGGCTTATCACACTTTTTATACTAATGCGCCAGGCTCCACACAAAGGGTTTTTCTTGATTGCCTACTTTGAGATACATCTTGATATTGCCAGCATTAACTGCAGGTGAAACTACGTGGAAGAATACTACATGCATTTAGATTGTCCATTCATTTCACTGTAAATTTTGTAGCAGTAATTGGAACTACTGGCCAATGTATTAGAAGAAAAAAATACAGACACTGTCTCTCTATGCACACACTAATATACAAAGCAAAAAAAAAAAAAGACAGCGTCTACAAGGAGAGTGCAAAATGTTTTCGTCACAAGAGCTTACCTACAGCATCAAAATCATCTCAAACACTGTATCAGCAAGATATCATCTATGAACTACAGGATACCTCTACCATATGTAATGGAAATGGGGGGAGAAGGGGTTTGTAGTCCAAATCAGGAGAGTGACCTGGTCACCCCCAGGACAGAAAGTGTAGCTGTCAGGATGACCAGGTCAAAAAAAAATAAAAAAAAATAAAAAAAAGGAAGACCCCCCCCCTTTTTTTTTGTTAAGAAACATTGTTTAGACCCGCGCAGCCGTATGCACATCATTTACCTATGAAAATGATGTGTACTGTGCCCACTGTGCCTCCTGGGATAGGTACGTCACATATCCCCATATCCCAGGAGGCCTTTCTGTGTAATTCACAGAGGAGGAGGGGGGACAAGCATATCACTGGGAGGTGCGAACCCCAAAGAGCTGATGGGCCTCTCGATGACATAAGATAACATGGCAGTGTGGAACCAAGCCGTGGTTGGCCATGAGAGGATCTGGATAGCCGAACCTCTGAAAATGTGCAGCACCTACTTCCCGGTAAGGAGGTAAAGAAAAAGAATGGAAAAAAATGGAGTAGAGGATGAGTGGCAATCTGCTTTAAATAAGGCCTCATGTAAACTAGACATTTGGCCATCTCTCCTAGAAGCCTTTCGTCCTGGCAGCAGCATTTTGGCAGAAAAAACACTGGATGCTTGTAAAACACATGTAACTTGTTTAGGCGTGTTTAGGAGCATCAAACACTTGGTGTCACTTTATTCTGCCCATTGAAATTAAACACTTGAATGATTGTCGCGCCTAGCGTGAATGCTGCTGCTCCTGGTCGTGCTGGCAGTGTGTTTTTTTTGCTGCCTCTAAACTCCTATAAACGCCTGTATGTGCATGGACAAATAGGCTAACAAGTAGGGACATTTAGAGGCCGAAAAGAAATGCCAGATGCCCCCAACATCAGAGTGAAAACCGTCCAGTATGCATTAGGCTAGCCATAAATGGATCAAATAACGAATTAATTAATTACCCCATCTACACAAGCAAAATGGATAGAGGATTCCTCCCCTCTCTGCTATTGTATTCTGATGGCAGAAACTCCTCCGCTGCCAGACTGCACTGATCAGCACTGCAGTTGATGCACATGCGTGGAACTAAAACTTTCCAATATTCCCATCTGAGAGAAACCGATCAATATATAGACTTCTCTCGACAGGGAACAGCCATAAATAGAGCAAAATTTGCCCGGACTCTGCTGACCTGGCCAATTTTGGATGTATCTACGGCCAACCTAAAACCAATACAGCCACAACATCTATGGACTGGGAAGCTGCCATGTAATATATTTTTGTTCTTGAGTTTAGATACACTTGAATTCTGCTTCTTTGTGATCATCTGAAAACAGTGACATGTAAGAAAGTGAGAGCTAACTAGCATAGCTTCTCATCCCTGGGTCCTACCATAGTAATGTTCTTCATGCATCCAAGTAATAGTCCAATGGACCAGAATGAACCCAGAGGAAGGAAGACAAGTTCACTTATATCCTCCCTCCTGTGTAATCATGGACCACCCATGAGAAAGGAGCCTAAGACCAGACACCATAAGATGCCTTTATTAGCCTAAAAGGTTTCTTCTCTTCCTGGATGAGATTGAATTTCAATTTCTTTCTGGAGCCTAGACTACCTCAGTTCATGGCTAGGCTCACACAACTGCCATCTCCATGTCCAGTAAGGGAAACCTCAAAATGCTGATCCAGAAATGATTCTTAACATATGATCCCTGCTGCACAAGACGAATATGAAAAGGCAGCCAGTCTTTGAAGAAATTGTGGAAATTTTAACCAAATGAGCATCTAAGGGAATGAATGAATATTGCAGCTGGCAGATAACGTTTAAGCACATTAGCATTACAAAAATGACATCCCAGGCAGATTCCATAGCAGAGACAATCAATCTTCAGCTTAATAATGACAGTGTAAAGACTTCTGAAATGGATTTATCAGGCATCTCACGAGAACGCAGAACTGGTGTGTTTACTGCGTGCATAACCCCATCAAATAACCTATGGTGTACAGTGACCTCTCTAAAAGGCACAGTTGTTGTCAGAACAAGATGGAGATAACGGGTACAGACAAAAGTGACAAAAGCAGCAAGTGAATCACCCTCCTGCTTTCTCCAACTCCATCTCACTTTGATGTATGACAGCCTGGAACAGAGGCACATTAATAATGCTCAATTTAAAAATCATTTCCCAACACACTCAAAGGAATAGCGTAAACCTTGCAGCAGGCCTGGAAGAATATGATGTGTGCTTTCATCGTCAGCTTAAAGGATTGTTCTGCTCAAGGAAACTAACGATCTGTTAATTAAAATCTGCTTGTTTGGTTAAACCTTTGCTTCTAAATAAAGACTACAGCATCCCATTAGAATAATGGGTTTTCCAAAACTTAACTCTGTATTTAAAAAACCATCAGTAACTAAAGATGGAGTTTTAGAACCCCAGAATATTAATGTTAATTTCTTAAATACTTTTCTGTTTGTAGCGCCACCCCCTTAAGAGCCGCTGGTTTTGGGTCCCCCTTATTTCCTGCACAGCCAGGCAACACATATTTTGTGACTTGTATCCAAAACAAAGAAACAGTGCATGGGCTTGTTTTTTACATTTATTAGGGATTTAAACCCCTTTGCGCTGGCGCCTCCTAGCCCTTTAAGAGGTTTCAGAAGCCAGGGCGGGGTTTTAGGGTCATGTGACCGCCGTGATTCGCTGTCATGGCATTTACACGATTGGAAAAGGTTGCGTTCGCAAGGGGAGATTGGGACCTTTCCTTGAGTCACGAACACGTGCTGGGAACACGCAGGGTGCGCGCTCTCAGCACATATGCATTTTCAAATGGTACACCAATATGCGGTCGCTCAGCGTCAAGGCCCAAACGCTGAGGGGCCGCATATTTGTGTGCGCTCGGTGTCTTTGGGTTAATTTGGATACTGCATCAACAGACAATTGACTGTATTCCTTTCATAACGGCAAAAGTCCTTAGAAAAGTAATTCCATCCTAGGAGTATGGTGCCCCCCGGGTGAATTTTTAGAAAAGTCCCCAGTTGTAGAAGCTTTTGATCCCCTTAATGAACAAACCAGTCCACCTGGCCATGGTTTCTGATCTCATGGAAGGAATTGGGTAAGCATTAAACTGTCCTCTGCAGACTTGCCAAGAACTTGCATCCAGCAGACTTCTCCCTCATAGGCCCTGGGGTGTAGAGGTACTCAACACTATCCTTCTGCAGCTATGGGTAGAACTGCTTTCAAACCTTCCAGGGGGCTGATTCTTTTCCTGGCTATGCAGACTGTCCTTCCGTGGTGTACTGCAGGGAAGTAGAGCTTCCCTCTTTCAGCTTTCTGCTTCCCCCAACCTCCAGCCTGGAGGCAGAACCCCCCTTCTCCGGGGCCCCCTAACAGGCTACACAGCAGCACCTCAACCATCCATCTTCCACCCAACTCCTCTGCTGACCAGGCTCTGTCATATTTAGGATCCAGTCTGCCTGGGATTGGTCATACTTCAGTAAAAAACAGATCAGCTCCTTCTCACCTCAGCCAACTGACTTCTAGAAACGTATCCAAGATTCTAGAGCAGGGGAGGCACCAGAAGACTTGTCTGTAGAGCTCTCCAACTATGTACACTAGAGGGCGCTACAAGTTCAGAAATGATTTTAACAAAAAACAAGGGTGAAAAAAAAAAAGCAACGACTGGAATATCATTCCATACACAAGCAGACTAGATGCCTTACTAATATTGTGCTGTGAATGGTATAATTGGTGGCACGCGAGCCATATACATTCTGATATGAAGCTTGTATGATTACAGCTTTTATTTTCACTGTTTAATTTCAAAAGAAAATCCATTTATATATATTGATGGCCTACATAAGCCAAAGAAAATTATTTTTATTAAAAGAGCAGAGGAAGTCTAGAACTCAAGTGAGCTTTTCATTGCTATATGTGCTCCTGTTGCAGACTGTTCCTCACTTGTGTATAGTAAATTGTTGACATCAGGACAGAAAATGTTAGGGGAAATTCTTCTAACAGAGCCTCATACAGAAAAATAAGAGAGGGGTTCAGCCTCCCCCCCATTCTATCTGCAATAAAACAAAACCACACACACACACCAAAACAAATAGGTGTGCTGTAGAACCCAATGAAAAACTGAAACACCACCAGTGTTAAAAGGATTTGTTGAAGACAAACAAGGAATTGTTTTAATTTAAAAAAACAAAGGGGTTTTCCATAGAAATGAATCAGACATTTCCACAAAATCTTCAGCAATGGAAAAAGCTACACTTCTGTTCAACCCAGTTTTGGTTTTCTTAGAAGTTCAGAATTTGCATATAGGAACCTGTAACATTTAGAGGTAATAATAAAAATGAAGGCCAAGAAAGATATTACAATAAAAATAAACAGCTATTAAAAGGTTTTGGCATTTTAACTCCTACCTTTAAACAGCTGCCACATTCACTACCCCCCCATCCCACCACCATCACAAAACAGCCATGCATCACACAAAAGGGCCAGATCTTTAAAGAATAAGTTCACCTTTGGAATATGTTACATGATCCACCCATTTTCAGGGTGGAACATGTAACATGTTTACACAGCTGCAGCCATGCCACCACCACCCTACCTCTGACAGATAGTACGGGGAGAAGGTTCCACATACTATCTGTCAGATTTGAAGACAGCGTAGGGCTCCGCCCACACAGCCGCGTCACTCATTCACAGTGTTCTGTGAATGAGTGCCTACAAGTCCCAGCAGTCTTAGCAGCTGCCGGTTTTTAGTTTTCAATGAACTACCACAGCTCTATGGAGCACCATGGTAGTTCATTGAAGGTTCTTGTATATCTGCTTGGCTGTACATCCTGCACGGCAAGCAGATATTCTGACAGGTCTGCAGGAGATCTGTGTTGCATCAGCAATCTACCGATTGCTGGTATAAAGCTTTCCAGGCTCCTTTGGACAAAAATAATAAATGCACGTTTTTTTTACCTGCAAAACAAATTTGCATTTATTATTTTTGTCCAAAAGGTGAATTTATCCTTTAAAACGAATGATGGAGCTTGAAAGCAGCTTCTACAGTTTAGGTTGTCTTCAATGTTGGGTTTACTTTACAAAGTAAGCCGAAAGCTTGCTTAAGCAGCACTGTCCAAAATTGCTTCTGTTGGTATTTTTTTTTTACTAACAGAGGCAAATTCGTAGAGGCAGAATAATCATAATTATTCCTGCATGGGTTACAAACAGATACATGCCTAGACAAAGTATGAAGTTAAATAAGACAGAAAAGCTATACAGACGGCTGAATCTTATCTACCATTAATATTCAATATATTGTTTTCTATATTTAAATGCACACAGGTTGCACTAAACACAATATGCACTTTCAATATACTAGCTTAACCTTATGGAAAAGAAGATTACAGAATAGGAAATGTCTGCGGGTACCACTCTGAAAATCCTGGCTGGGTTTGCTCATTGTGGTATACCAAGGTAATGTGGAAACACTGGGAGACGAGTGTGTGAAAGGGTCACAGGCATCCAGTCAACCGTAACTCAATTTTGTTTTATGGGCTCTCCTTCAGAAAGAATGTGAACACTGCAGGCCCCCTAGAAATGAGCATGTATGCATGTCTGAGGAGAGGCTGCTGCAGAACAATCACCACAACCTGGACAGTAGAATACGGCAACCAGATTTTGGATGCCTTAACAGAATTCCATGTTAAAAGGCAACATGGAGGTTTACCAGTTCATCACAAGCAGTATTTACTGTTCACGCCTTTCTAAATCACTATAAACATACAACAATTTTACATTTTACAGAAAGATTTATTTTCAAAACATTTTTCATTATGAACCCAAGAGAGGTGCTCTCCTGTGAAGGATACGTACTTCTCCTGTGTACCAAATACATATTTCTGAGTTCTTCAATAAAGCTATTATTTTTGCTACAGCTGCATTCACATAACCTATAATGTAGAATGTCCCACATCCTGCAGGCTGGTGATTCCTGTAGAAATCTCCGTTGATGCCCAGTCCTCTTCACAGTGCTGAATTTTCAGAGCAGCAGGGGTTAATAGCTTCAATTTCAGTACCTTGAAGAAGGTCTTGGCAGGCACCTGTCCCTTCCTTCTGATTCTTCTATAGACAACAGTCCTTGCATGATCTTCACAGAATGCCAAAGCCGTTAACCCCTGCAGTGCTAGAGTTTCAGCACTTTGAAGAGAACTGGGCATTGTTGGAGAGAATATTTTAATAGGAACCATCAGCTTGCAGAACATGAAGCAGACTTCATTACAAGTATGTTGGGTGACTGCAGCAGTAACTTAAAGCGGAGTTCCGGCCCCTGCCATCTCGCAAAAAAATAAATAAAAGTCAGCAGCTACAAAATACTGTGGCTGCAGACTTTAATAGTAGGGCAAATACCTGTCCATGTATCCAGCGATATCCTCACTTCTAGCCGATTCTTCACTTCAAGGGCTGTCAGGTGCTAACGCCATTTTGACTAAGGGAAACCGGCAGTTTCCAACTGTGGATATATGAAACGCACTGCGCTTTGTGAATGGGCTGCAGTCCTCTGGGACCTTAGAAGTGTCCCAGAGGGCTGCGGGGGGGGGGGGGGTTGGGGGTGCTGAACTTCCGACTCAGTTCGTTGCAGGGAACTGAGCTGGAAGTGGGAGCGGGTACCTGTCAAAACCAGGTACCTGCTCCCCACCCCAAAAGGTACCAAATGTGGAAGTAGAGGGGGGAGGCAGAAAAGCAGAGCTTCCACTTTTGGGTGGAGCTCCGCTTTATCTGAAGCTTTAAAGTGGTTCTCCAGTCACCTGTGTAAAAACTAAAAGTCAGCAGCTACAAAAACTGTAGTTGCTGACTTTTATAAAACAGCCAATCACCTGTCCCAGGATCCAGCGCTATCCTCCTCACCTGGGGCAGGTTTCTTCTCTGGTCTTGGTCCCTAGCATCAGCATTTTAACTATGGGCAGGCAGCGGTGACTGCCTGCATCTCCGCAGCCAGCTGCCCACTGGGCATGCATGAGCTGCACTGTGCCTTGTGAATGGTTCCACAGTCTTCTGGGACCTATGATGTGTCCCAAAGGACTGGGGGCAGGGGGGGCGAACTTCCGCTCGAATTGCAGAGGTGATTCAAGCAGCATTGGGAGCAGGTACCTGTCAAAATCAGGTACCCGTTCCCTTCCCCAAAAGAAATATGACATGATAGAAAGAGTGGGGAGGAGGAGAAACAGCAGAACTTGCCCTTGTGGGTGAAGTTCCACTTTAACAGCAGAATATAGGATGGTAGAGCACAATCTATAAACACACAATACCAATCCAAGATACAGAGATGCCCTGCTATTAATATTCTATTGAGAACCATTTAAAATAAAGCTGTATACAGCACATCGGTACTGTTTATTTCCTGACACCCACCAGCAGCCCTCTTTCCCAGCTCTGTCCAGGCGGGTTCACTGCTCTGTAAAAGGTACTTCTAGTCAGGACTACAAACCAACAATACAAAACATCCATATATCAAGCTTAAAAATAGAAAGGATGAGAGTATTTTGGATGACACACAATGTATCTACATTAAAGATGAACTCCAGGCATGGAAACTTTCATCTAAATAGATTTATTAATAGGCACAAAGAATATACACTCACCAGCCACTTTAATAAGTACACCTGTTCAATTGCTTGGTAACACAAATTGCTAATCAGCCAATCACATAACAGCAACTCAATGTATTTAGGAATCTAATGAAGACAGCTAAAGTTCAAACTGAGCATCAGAATGGGGAAGAAAAGGGATTTAAGTGACTTTGAACGTGGCATGGTTGTTGGTGCCAGATGGGCTCGTCTTGGTATTTTAAAAAACTGCTGATCTACTGGGATTTTCACAAACCACCATCTCTAGGGTTTACAGAGAATGGTCTGAAAAAGAGAAAATATCCAGTGAGCGGCAGTGGTGTGGAAAAAATATGCCTTGTTGATGTCAGAGGAGAATGGGCAGACTGGTTTGAGATGATAGAAAGGCAACAGTAACTCAAGTCAATATGGACCAAAATCTCTGAGGAATGTTTCCAACACCTTGTTGAATCTATGCCATGAAGAATTTAGGCGGTTCTGAAGGCAAACGGTGGTTCATCCCAATACTAGCAAGGTGTACCTAATAAAGTGGCTGACGATTGTAAATCTGCTTTGTGTGCACCAATTTCCTTTACAAATCCTTTGTAAAAAGGAGTGGTGATATCATCACTGTGCTGTGCAGAGCCTGTTCAGGCACCAGAGATGTGAGAGGGATCCAGCAGCTCCACCTACTACAGGCTGTCTGCCAGCTACTACAGAAGGGAGCGGAGACAAGACTAGTCACCCTACACAAGGAAAGAGAGCAGCAGTTATTGGTCTTTATTACAGGAGGTTCCTTCACAGAGACAAAGTTTTACACTGGATTACTGCACAGATCTGGAAGAAATACACAAATCACACCAAGATTCAAGTAAGAATACACATGACTCTTGTATTTAGACAATATTTGCTGATCCTGGAGCTTAGCTCTAAGTATTAGCAGACACTGTCTGCGGATCCAGATCACAGAGCACCTTAAAATTTAAAAAAAAAAAAAAAAAACACCCCCACCTTTGTTTTAGTAAGTTTACTGTTGGGTCTTATCTCAAGGCAAACATAGGAGGATATTCTTCCTAAGGAATCATTACAAAAAGGTAATAAAAGGTGATTTAAGTGTGGTGATCTGCTTTGTGAAGCCGAGTCTACAAAGTGACTGTAAAAACAGAGCATTCCCAAGCCTAATTCCTTTGGAAAGGGTTTGGAGAGGAGGAGATAAGGTATCTGGCTTTCCAGGATCAGAGAAGCTGAATGAGGTGTTTGGACAAGTGAACATTTTTACATTGCTGTTTTCAGGGATCAGGCCAGTTCACCTCCCTAGACATGTCTGCCCATAATCCATCCAGTATGTGCTGTCATTCAGTTACACATACTTTCTGCAATCATTTCATGGCTACACTTTCCAGCCACTCTCTATTTAACACGTACATGAGAGTCCCTAACGTTACAATAAAAATGAGCTACTACAAAAAGTTTGGAATGGGCAGATTTAAAGCTTAGTGAGGAATCAAAAGTAGACCTTTAGCAAAAGAAATGTAGGCTGTTACATGAAGAAACAAGCAGATGGTGCCAGGGCATAGATCAAAGTTGGTCAACCAGGGTTCTGTGAAACATTAGGTTTTGCCAAGAGGTGCTCAGGGGTTCTGCTGCTGTTACAACAGGTTTATAGCCACCCAACAGTGGCTTGCCTTTCCCGCATGGGAGCGCAGTGCACATGCGCAGGAACTCCAGGCAGTTATTGACTGTCAGAACAATGTGATACATGGCATGACACTACCAAAGAGCCAGGCACGCCAGCATAGGCTTAGGGCCCATTCACTCATAAATGCAATACGAAAGAGAAATGCATTCCCTTTGAGATCTGCTGGGGGGTCAGTTAAAAGTGAACAACACCCCAAATCGCAAAAATTCATTCTGTGTTTGCCTCCACTGGATTGCATTGTACAAAAAGTACCATGTGATCCAGTTAGCATGCGTTTAAAAAAGTAGTGTATGCATTACTTTTGGTGAGGTGTGGTGCGATTTCAGCCCATTCAAAATGAATGGGCTACAATCGCACTGCAGAGAATTGCATGTGAATAGCACAGCATTCCTGTGATATTCACATGCAGTTCCATAGTTCTGTATCCAATGTTCTTCATTGCTTACACCCAACCACTGACCAGAGTCCCTTCCCAAGTGCACTATGCTCCCAGGCAGTCTGTGTAGTCTCAAGTCCCGAACAAGTTCCAACAAGAGAGGGGGGGGCCCCCTCTGCGCCTGTACGGGTTGGGTTACTAGCATTTCATGTTAAACCCTCACCTTATTTATTTCAGGTACTTATATAGCGCCCTCAATCTATACAGCGCTTTACATGTATATTGTACATTCACATCAGTCCCTAACCCTCAAGGGGCGTACAATCTAAAGTCCCTAACTCACATTCATACATACACATACTAGGTCCAATTTAGACAGGAGCCAATTCACCTACCAGCGTGTCTTTGGAGTGTGGGAGGAAACCGGAGTACCTGGAGGAAACCCACGCAGGCACAGGGAGAACATGCAAACTCCAGGCAGGTGGTGCCGTGGGTGGGATTCGCACCCACGTCCCTAGTACTGAAAGGCGGAAGTGCTAACCATTTAGCCACTGTGCCGAACTTGTAAAACAACCTATTCAGTTTAAAATAGAAATGAAAAGCAAAACATTTGTGTGTTGATATTAACAAAAAAAAAAACAAACATTATAAAATACCTTTTTTCCCTGTTTTATAAATGATCAAATACCCTAAGCTCCTTATGCAGCTGAGAACAGAGAGCTGAGGGAGGAGAAACAGCAGAATACTGAACTTTCCAGTATATGGCTTTACGGGGAGGAGGGGGTTGTGTGAGCAGGAGTCCAAATATTGGAGGAAAGCACACCGGAGTTCCCACCACAGCTAGAGAACTGACCACGTAGTGCTCTCCTGCTTAGTGGTCAGTTTTTAATAGGAAAGCAAAGGGACTGGTAGGAACACCAGGGATTTCACACAAAAGGAAGCAACAGGATATTTTTTCCTACAAGTACAAGGTACAGCCCTCCTATTCCTTCTGTACTGAAATGTATTGTAATGGTACTGTCTCCCTTATATTGTAAAGCACTGCGCAAACTGTTGGCGCTATATAAATCCTGTATAATAATACTAATAATAATACAGCAGGCACTTATCAGGAATACACAATATTACATTCTGTAAATTTCTAACCGAACTTCTTGGAACTGCCTGATCTTTCACAATGTATACAGTAAATGTGCAAGATAAAAAAAAAAAAAACACAAACTGTTAGCCTTCTGGGTGCCATATTTCCATGTCAACGGTCTCTTCTCTAGTTTGTTGTGAATTACAGAAACATTTAAAAGAAGAATCTGAGGCACAATCGAACCTGTTTAACACATCTGGGATTCTTTTCTTTTACAAAGGTTTTTTATTAACAGATGACAGAGACATACAGAGCCAAGTGACAGACATTAAATTGGAATGTGCAATACCGCTCAAAAGTACAACTTCAAAATATAGCAAAATAAGAAAGAATTACAATGAGCAGATAGAAGTTCTAGACAAAATTGTAGGGCTTTCAAACTCAATGACAGCAAGTTAAATTTTTCTGATAAACGAGGAGCTTTATTCCATGCAGCTTTTCAGCCCGATTGGGAAAGATAAGGCTGGCTCCTTCCCTTTAGATAAATGCAGATATCCTCTATGGGTTAGCTATCCCTGCAGGGATTCATCCCTCCTTCAGCTGTGATAAACCCCCTATTTATCCTCTTTAGACGTTTCTCCGCATGTAAAAGGAAAATAATGACATAGTGCTTTATCCTTTAAAACATTTTTATTCCCACCATCCGGGTAATGCATTCACATTTAAAATCATCAAAAATTGCGCTCTTAAATCATAAAACCTTTTGCCGGCCACCGAGTCATGTACTTGCTGTCTGCCGAATGATCCGATTCCTTCCGAGTGACGTCGTAGCCCCACCCCTACGCGTTACGCCACCGGTCACGTGGCTTCATCAGGGGGTTGTGATAGGACAGTCACTCCTCTAATACTAGCTTATATATGTTACCTCCGCCATTTTCCTGAAGATAGATAGGAGGCGGCCATACTTTTGGGGTCAATGAGCGCATAATCTCTCCTCTCTATTGACACATGTTGCAATTTTAATTATACTCATCTCGGAAGGATAAATTGTATCATGACTCCACGGCATTTATCTAAAGGGAAGGACCCTTCAATCTACCCATATAGAGCTAAATTCTGGTAGGTTCCAAGGAAGGTGAACCACAAGCGTGTATAGCCTAATTGTAGGCAACAAAGGAGGTGAGCATACATCTTCACTAATTGGAGGATTCACAAAAAGTCACAAATTGAAGAGCAATTATCACCAAGTCACTATTATTGGACTTTTATTTTTATTGATGGGACTATTAATTATACTAAATTGATTTGATGATTCACTAATTTTTTAAATTGGTTATATATTTATAATATTGTTTCTTAAGGGGAATAAAAAAATGTTTTTGTTATTTAGGAGCGCAACATATAATGGTGAAATATTTTATGTACATAGTTGAAGTTCTGTGTTTTATGTTGGCGATCCACTAGAGAGAATTGCATTGGGCTCGCAAGTCACACAAATTAGCATACATTTTATCTCATAATCTGGTCCTTTCAAGGTGCACATCCCACACCTTACGTGTAGCACGGTCAGGCTTGATGACATATTGGTGATGAATGGGAGAGGGGGGGGGAATAGTTAAATAAAAAAGTAATTCATTGATACTGTGTGTCATCTAATCCACTAGGGACTGCTACTGCTGACCTTCATCTGAAAAAGCGTGTTACCTGGCTACATCTATTACTTTCAGAACACGCATGCTATAAATGTGTCAGAAAAGTATCAGAATTATTTATAACTATACTTATTTTAGGTCAGGGATTCAGAAAAAACTGAAGCATATGCATCAGCAGGACAACCAGGCAACTAACATTTTGGTATGAATGGGCAGCAATGGAAAGCTCCATGAGTTTCACATAGTAGGTTTCCTTTAAGAAGCTCTTTAAATGACACTGCTTGAGCCTTCTTGAGCTGCCCCAAACACAACCTGCCTCCTTCACGTAAACTCTATGTTTCCACACTGGTTTCCAGTGTGAGCTGACCAGCTCCGTGACTTCATGTTAATCTCTCTATAGAAACAAGTGCTCTGAATGGACCTAGAAGCTTAGGAACACTTACAGGCTAAACAGCCTCTTCTACAAGGTGCAGAATGATTAGGAGATGGTGGAGGTGTCTGCCCTGGGTTCATTAATGTAAATCTGTGAAATGAAATGAATCAGAAGCAAGTGACATGTTTAGTGTAACCTGAACTTCAGCACGCAATAGCTCCCAGCAAACAGAAAATGCTCTGAGTCATGTGTAATTATAATATGACAAGGTCTCTGTGGGGCCATGTAAGCTGGCAAATTTCCCAGCACTTGTCACATTGTGGAAACACACAGCAGAAAAACCTCAACTCCTAAATAACATGGCAAAATAAAAGAAAGGATCAACTATTTTTCTTTCCAGGAGAAACAGAAGCTAGTGGGACAAAAGGAAAAGCACCATACTTTACTTCACAAGCAGCCTTTTTAAATGTGAAACCGGCTTTGCCCCACCTAGCAACCATTCCCAAGTCTGCCTGGTAATTCATCCCCCGAGGATGGAAAACTGAATGGCTGGAACAATGTTGACTTAGGGAAAGCAGGGAGCAATGCGGCTTCATATGTCAATAAGTCATATTACGAGAACACTTCTAAGGAACTCTGTAACTCAATCTTCAGCGTCTGTCAACGATTTCAGCCATACATGATCCATATGGCAAAGCAGTAACGATTTCAGCCATACATGATCCATATGGCAAAGCAGTAACGATTTCAGCCATACATGATCCATTTGACAAAGCAGTAACGATTTCAGCCATACATGATCCATATGGCAAAGCAGTAACGATTTCAGCCATACATGATCCATATGGCAAAGCAGTAACGATTTCAGCCATACATGATCCATTTGACAAAGCAGTAACGATTTCAGCCATACATGATCCATATGGCAAAGCAGTAACGATTTCAGCCATACATGATCCATTTGACAAAGCAGTAACGATTTCAGCCATACATGATCCATTTGACAAAGCAGCAACAATTTCAGCCATACATGATCCATTTGACAAAGCAGTAACGATTTCAGCCATACATGATCCATTTGACGAAGCAGTAACGATTTCAGCAATACATGATCCATTTGACAAAGCAGTAACAAATTCAGCCATACATGATCCATTTGGCAAAGCAGCAACAAATTCAGCCATACATGATCCATTTGGCAAAGCAGCAACAATTTCAGCCATACATGATCCATTTGGCAAAGCAGCAACAATTTCAGCCATACATGATCCATTTCGCAAAGCAGTAACGATTTCAGCCATACATGATCCATTTGGCAAAGCAGTAACGATTTCAGCCATACATGATCCATTTGGCAAAGCAGTAACGATTTCAGCCATACATGATCCATTTGGCAAAGCAGTAACAATTTCAGCCATACATGATCCATTTGGCAAAGCAGTAACGATTTCAGCCATACATGATTCATTTGGCAAAGCAGTAACAATTTCAGCCATACATGATCCATTTGGCAAAGCAGTGGTTGGGAGCTGAATTGTTTTAGTTGGTCCTACATTTTCGGAAGTCGTGGAACATATGCCACCTTTCAGAATATTAGCATGGGCAAGTTTTTACATTGGCTACTTGAGTAGATGTATTTATTCAGCTTTACCTGGATAAAAGCACCCAGAGACCTCTAAAGTACAACTCAAGCAAAAGCTTCTTTTTTAAATAAAATTTAGACTAAGCATAGAAGAGTTAAACTGGCCATAAGTTGATCAAAACTCAGCCGATGTAGCAAGAACCGGACAAATTTTAATTGGTGTGAGGTTGTCCTCACTCGACAGATGTCAATCATTTTATTGTTTTCTGGAGAAGGTACATGTTTAAAAATTTCTCTTGATCAGTATATTCTAACAGCCATGTCAGATTACAATGTCCCGGAGGGGAGGGCATGGATGGGTTCCTCCATCCACTGCATCTATGTGAATGGAGGAGATCTTCATTTGTTTTGTTTTTCTTTCCCATTCAGCCTGATGGTATGATCAGCATTAGACTCTCCATCAGACTGTTACTGATTTTTATACAGCCATTGAGATTTTTTTACCCACTTCCTGGGCAATCTCCAAGGCAGAAAGTGTGCAATCTCTCTCCTATGGGAAAGGAGATACTAACAAAACATTTTTTTTAGTAGTATGATGAAGGGCTAGCTTTTTTTTTTTATTATTTATTTATATCCATGACAGGTTGTAGGGGTTGCTTTTCCTTGCATTCCATGGTCATCGAGACAGAATGTCAAGGGACACAACCTGAAAGAGGATCAAACCCCTCCCCAAATGGGAACCTCTGAACAGTTGAGCAGCTAAGACGGATTGCCCAGCTAATTACTTCGGTCTACCTGGGATAGAGGGTCACTGCTTAGTGCACGAAAGACACACTTTTCCAGGAGTTTGTAAAAGCTAAATTCACATATTTGAAATATATCAAATAATTTGTAATTCTGTGCAGCCACACTTGTGTTTCAGGCACCCCTGCCAGATTAGTTAGCATAGCCAGGTCCTAAACCTCCCCACAATGTCCAATGTCAGTAGCATCAATAAAATTCAATCTGATCAGAAGGATGATCAAGAGGCATTCAAATGGGAGGATCTTGCAGCTTCCAGAGGAGATTCATGATGATCCAAGGCAGCTTAAGCAACAAGAAAACAGGAGGGCAGGATCCTCATTAGCATAAAAGTATACATTTATTAAAAGAGAAAAATAGTACACTTACAGCTAAAATTCTTAATAATCAGCATGGGTGGAAGGTATCACCATGCAGTGGATATGAAAAAGTCTACATACCCCTGTTAAAATGGCAAGTGTCTGATGTAAAAAAATGAGACAAAGATAAATCATTTCAGAACTTTTTCCACCTTTATTGTAACCTATAAACTGTACAACTCAGTTGAACATCAAACTGAAATCTATTAGGTGGAGGGAAGTAAAAATAAAATAATATGGTTGCATAGGTTTGCACACCCTTAAACTAATACCTCGTTGAAGTACCTTTTGATTTTATTCCAGCACTCAGTCTTTTTGGGTATGAGTCTATCAGCATGGCATATCTTGACTTGGAAAGATTTGCCCACTCTTCCTTGCAAGAACACTCCAAATCTGTCAGATTGCGAAGACACCTCCTGTGCACAGCCCTCTTCAGATTACCTCATTCCAAAACTTTAATTTTCTTCCGGTGAAGCCATTCCTTTGTTGTTGATTTGGATGTATGCTTTGGTCATCATGCTGAAAGATGAAGTTCCTCTTCATGTTCATCTTTCTAGCAGAAGCCTGAAGATTTTGTGTCAATATTGACTGGTATTTGGAGCTGTTCATTATTCCCTCTATCTTGATTAAGGCCCCAGTTCAAGCTGAAGAAAAACAGGCCCAAAGCATTATGCTGCCACCACCATGCTTCACTATGGGTATGGTGTTCTTTTGGGGATGTGCAGTGTGTGCAGCCATATTTTCTCCACTTGATGACTGTCTTCACTGTGTTCCATGGTATATCTAATGCCTTGGAAATTCTTTTGTACCCTTCTCCTGACTGATACCTTTTAAACAATGAAATCCCTCTGATGCTTTGGAAGCGCTCTGTGGACCATGGCTATTTCTATAGGATGCGACTAAAAAATGTCAGGAAAGACCTACCAGAACAGCTGAACTTTATATGGGGTTAATCAGAGGCACTTTAAGGCTCCATGCACACTGGGTGTTTTGATAACGCTGGTAACGTTAGCTGTTCTTCAGCTTTTTTTTTTAGCACTTTTGCATTAGCGCTTTGCCGCGTTTAGAGGTGTTTTCCCGTGTTTGCAGTTTTTAACGGTTTTATTCCCCCAAATTTTTTTTGGGGTAAAAAAAACCTCTAAAAATGCCAGTTTGCAACGTTTTACCGCGATTTACCACACTGTTCAGAGTTAGAGCGTTTTTACAATTCCTCTAGAATCCCACTAGTCCTGGGGTTTTTTCCAGCCAAAAAATGTTGATTACAGTCTATGTGTGCATGGACACATAGGATAACATGCTGGGGGGTTTACTGGCTGTAGAAAAAGCCAAAAACAGCAGCTGTAAAAAAAAAAGTCCAGTGTGCATGAGGACTAAACGATGGCAAGTATGCACTGACTCCTATTTAACATGATTTTGAATGTGATTGATTAATTCTGAACACAACTACATCCCCAGTTATAAGAGAGTGTGCACACTTATGCAACCACATTATTTTAGTTTTTTATGTTTACCCCCCCTTAAAAGATTTCAGTTTGCTTTTCAATTGAGTTGTACAGTTTATAGGTCACATTAAGGTGAAAAAAGTTGTGAAATGATTTTTCTGTCATTTTTTTACAACACAGAAATCTGACATTAACAGGGGTGTGTAGACTTTTTATATACACTGTATATAATATAATCAATTTGTATAGCAAGGCCGTGCACAGTAACAGCAGCTTCAGATTCCCCAGCCACCATGACAAGGATCAGCTCTGACAGCTGTCAAAAAGAACACCACTAAACAGCGTTCTGTACCACTGCCTAATGCCTTGTGGTGACCTCTACATGATGGTGGAAAGATGGTGGTAACATGTTTTGAAGGAAAACCCTTCTTTTTCAGATATCTGAATCTGACACCTGAGTCTGTATCTGAGAACGAAGTGTTGTCCTTCAAAACATGTTGCAGCATAGCTATTGTGTTTTTTGGCCCCGAGTTCTACTTTCATTGTTCTGCACATAAGGACTGTAAACCGCCCACGAGATTGCCAATCATTTCCAAAACAAGATTGATGCAATCCGTAAGGACATTGTCAATTCACAATCTACCTCTCCACCTAGCCTCTCTCCCTCTATCTCCCCCTCAACTCTCCCCTCCTCTGACCTCGCAACTGCACTGCCCCCCACCACACCTAACGTCCCCGCACACTATAACCTCCCCAACACTCCGCTCCTTCAGCCCTGCTACCACTGAAGAGGTCACTAAGGTCTTCACTGAAGCCCGTCTCACCACTTGCCCCCTGGACCCTATCCCCTCACAACTCCTCCGGTCACCCCCCTCCTCCATCATTGGCTCCCTCACCCACATCTTCAATCTCTCCTTCTCTACTGGCGCATTCCCCTCCCCCCTAAAGCACGCACACATCACTCCCATACTCAAAAATCCCTCCCTGGACTCCACTGACCTGAACAACCTTAGACCCATCTCCCTGCTGCCATTTACTTCCAAGCTCCTTGAGCGCTAAGTCTACAATCGCCTAAGCGCCAACCTCACTGACAACAACCTCCTTGATCCACTACAGTCTGGCTTTCGTCCTCTACACTCCACCGAAACCTCCCTACTTAAAATCACTAATGACCAGCTAACCGCCTAAGCTAATGGCCACTACTCTGTCCTCCTACTCCTTGACCTCTCCGCGGCCTTCGACACAGTCGCTCACCCTCTCCTCCTAAACTACACTCCCTTGGCATCAGGGACTCTGCTCTCTCCTGGTTCTCCTCTTACCTATCCCAATGCTCTTTCAGCGTTACCTATAACGCTGCCACCTCCCCCTCACTCCCCCTCTCTGCTGGAGTCCCCCAAGGCTCTGTACTCAGACCCCTTCTCTTCTCCATGTATACCTCCTCCCTTGGCAAACTGATACACTCCCACGGCTTCAACTATCACCTCTATGCTGATGACACGCAAATTTACCTCTCCACACCTCACCCCCTCACTGTCCGCCCGCATTGCCCACCTCCTAAACAACATATCAGACTGGATTTCGCTCCATTTCCTCAAGTTAAACCTTTCCAAAACCGAGCTCCTAGTTTTCCCCCCAGACCCCCCCCCCCCCCATCCTCTCCTTCACGACTAGCAACGCCACCATCAATCCCACCCCACATGCCAAAGTTCTGGGTGTCACCCTGGACTCAAACCTTTCCTTCCAACCTCATGTCCAATCACTATCAAATTCATGCAGGCTCCACCTCCGCAACATCTCCAAGATACGTATGTTCCTCACCCCAGACACTACTAAACAACTCGTACACTCCCTCATCATCTCACGCCTGGACTACTGCAACTGCCTTCTCACTGACCTACCCAAAACACATGCTATCTCCGCTCCAGACTATCCTGAATTCAGTGGCTAGACTCATCCACCTCACCAACTGCTCCACTTCTGCCACCCCCCTTTGCCAATCCCTTCACTGGCTCCCGATTGCCCAACGCATCAAATTTAAATTACTAACTCTGACATACAAAGCCATTCATAACGCTGCACCAAACTATCTCACTGTCCTGATACCCAAATACCACCCTACCCGTGCCCTTCGCTCCTCACAAGACCTCCTACTCTCTAGCTCCCTGGTCTTCTCCTTCCCAGCCCGACTGCAGGACTTCTCCAGGACTTCCCCCATCCTCTGGAACTCCCTACCCCAATCCATCAGACTGTCACCTACCCTCCTCACCTTTAGGCGCACCCTGAAAACCCACCTCTTCAGGGAAGCCTACCCCACCCTCACCTAACAGCCATTCTCCTCCACTCCTCCTACCACTCCATCCCCCACAGCCACTTCCTCCTGTACCTCTACCCCCTCCCTCCTAGATTGTAAGCTTGAAAGAGCAGGGCCCCCGAACCCCTCGTGTATTGTATTGTTACTGTATTATCTCATGTTCTGTCCCCCACTTTAATGTACAGCACTGAGCAAACCCTTTGGCGCTATATAAAGCTTTTGCTGCAGATCCATACCAAAACCACAGCACGTTTGCATTTTGTATCTCTAGTTAACAATCGTAATTTGGAAGCATCACATTCTATTAAATCAAGAAAAATGCTGTCGTTACCAAAAGCAGCAGTGCCAAACAGACAATATGTAAAATACCTAAAGGCCAAGGGGCTCGTCACACTGTGCTACTGCTGTGGGATTTTCCAGAAAACATTCTATTTGTCAGCTTCACAACCACATTGTTTGATATCCACCTCCACGCATTTAGAAAAAAAAAAGACACACAATTACTCAGCAAACTAGTAAAAGGTATTTCCGTGACCCATTTTTAGCATTAAGAGCCGGAGGTTTAACTGAATGGAAATGATAGAGTCAGGCGCCATCCCCATTAAATCACATTGAAGAGTAATAAAGAGCAAACAAGGCATTGAGCATATACAATACAGAGATGAAATTCAGAATAGGATCCTTGACACTATAATCCCAGAAGGGTCTTTTACTTTGAAGACTATTGCAATAATTAGTACTCCACTGCTTCTACTGCCCTAGAGCTACTGGCAATGCATAAGGTGAGGTATATAAATCCTTAAATCATACCTATTATATATACATTCTTAAACTGTGTGCGTACTTTGCTAGAGAGAAGAGAAAATGGTTAGGAAATACCCTGTCTGATATAAGCCTGTAGAGCATCACATTTAGATGCAGAGCTTTTATCTGTAACAACTTTAATCCTAGCTGTGGCCCAAGCAATAGCCAGTTTTCATTCACTGATGGATCCAAGTATTCCCGCATAGCTATGAGCAGAATGGATTTATTATAATGTTGTTCTAAGGAACTGCAGGAGTTCAAGATGCCAATAAAGATTACCGATCAAATGGAAGACTGAGACATATCCATTGTGAACTGTGCTAAGACAAATAAACCCTCTCCACAATAACAATGAGATGCTTTGTGTCAGCACTACTACCTGAACTAATCAGAGTAGGACCTCAGACACAATAACAATTTCTATATAATATCTATATTTCGAAGAAATGTTAATATGCATTTTTAAAAGAATACATTAAAATACAAGGCTTATAGTAAGTGAGGTAAAAATTAGACACTAAAAAACCTCAAAAAAAAAAAAACCTCAAAAAAAAAAAGAAGAAGAGGTATGGGCTGTATAAAGAAAAAAATTAAAAAAAGGAGCACATTACATTCACCTCGAAGGATGCAGAATCGATCTGATGCTGCATCTGTCCCCTGCAAACTGAGGGATCAAAGACCACGATCGCTTAATTCTCCCCCTCCAGAGAGTGGTGACTGTCAGTCTTTACCTCTCTCGCCCAGTCCAATCCCCCCCCTCCCCCCCAATGCGCTCACTACAGTGCTGGGTTATGGAGGGGCAGATTGCTGAGAGGCTGAGCCAGTTATCAGACAAAAGGTTCTGGGTGGATTCCGACCGGCTCGGTGACGTCCTATAACGTTCAGCCCACTGTCGGCTGAAAACCAGTCACAGGAGTGCAGAACTGACTGCACTCCTGTGATTCACAGAAGTACAACCAAAAAAGCTTTTGCTTTAATTATCCTGTAGAGATCTTTTCTACCATTGAATTAACTTTTGTTGGGGAAAAAAAGTGCATCAGCCAATTAGATTGAAAGCAGACATTCCCATTCAGGAATCAGACTTCCAAGGACATAGTAGAACATACAGGGTTTTTCTTAAGAACTGAAACGGGTAGGAATCTACTACAAAAGGTTGCTAAAATCCTTGCAATGTACATAGATCACCCAGATGGGATTGTTTTTTTCTTTCAACAAAATTGGAGTGAGGCAGCCCATACATTATTAATTTTTTTTCCCCAACAAACAGGTTGAATGAAAAGAGCACTATCCAATGTCCCCATCCACACATTCTAATGTGCGATCGTGTTCTGATGACGGAGACACTTCTTTGCCATCAGAATACATTGATCAGTGCTGCCAGCTATAGCCGACAGCACTGATTGATTGGGAAAACCCCAACAGGCTGGTTGTACAAAAGCCAATTGATAGATCAACCTCTGTACAGCCACCCTACCCCTACATGGATTGAAATTTGGCCAGTCCCTTCTGAACCAGCTAAAATTTAAATCCATGCATGGCCGGCTTTACTCTTCAAAGTTTAACTCCAGGCAGATATACTGTAGAAGACACAAATGAATGTAGCTCTGTATTTATTAACACATCACCATTATCCTCCAGCCATACTCTATCATTCTGCACAGTGTCGTCAGTGGACATGCTTACAAGAAGACTACAGCAGAAGATTGTCCTATCATCGGCTGTGGTGGTAAGCAGCTATAGCAACTAAGGAATTACAATTTCAGCAGCAATTGTTCACATATAGTAACCAGGTACCTGAGGCTCATTACCACCGTTTCATGGAAAGATGGTTGTGTAACAAACCATTTTGGATTTGCAGCAGATTACTGGTTACATACTGTACAATGTATCCATTTTGTTTAGTGTTTGGTGAAGAAACTTTAGTTCAAACAACACATTTACTATATTGAAATACTGATAGTTATGTAATTACTCTTAGCTTAAACGTAACCCCAAATCTAACCTCCTAGCCTATACCTAGCTCATAACTTAACCCTAACCCCCAGGCTGATCGCAGAACATGGTGATGCTACACCAACATCTATACAACAAAAATGTAACTGCATGCATTATTGTTCCAACCAAACACAACATCAAATTTTGGCCACTAGCATTTTTTACAATTTCAAGTATTTTGCAGAACTCTCAACTTTATTCAGCTTTTTGCAAATATGTTGTAAGTTAAACAATATTACCACAATGAATTTTCACTGCTTGATGACAAAACAGAATTTTTAAGAAAAAGTTGTTTTTTTTTTGCGGTGACCTTTTGCTTCAGATGTGTCAGATTCACTTTAGAGCCAGACCAAAGATAAAATACACATATACACCTATAAATCACAGGAATCAATTGCATCAGTCACTAGCAAAAAAGGTTAGAAGGGAGCAACAGAAAGATATACAAATCACGGAGAGACTAATGTACTTCCCACAAATGGGGGCTTAGTGATATCTATTTACACAGAGACTCAAATCAAAGACTGAAATACACAATGTATACATTAAATCAGGACAGGAGGTCTTTTCTCCACAACTCTTGAAAATAAACATTTTTGTGCTTAAACGTTCCATATGTGAGCTTCAAATGTCTTCATCAGGATCCTTCTGCAAAACTAGCCAACAGACAGTGGCTTAACAGTATCATCATTCAGTAAACAGAGAAGATGAGAGAGATGATTTGAAACACAAAGAACAGATTTATATTGCTCAAAAATACATAAAAAAAAAAATGAAGCAACCAAAATGCACTTCTGCACTTCTGAGCAGTTCCTCATCCAAGCCACCAAACTGAGAACCAAAGTTAAAGATCAGCATAAGCCCATTACAATTCGTGTGATTAAACTGAGTATATGATGAATCTCTCAAGGTTAAAACATGAAGCTGATCAACCAACCAAAGACATAAATACTATAGCTGAAGACAGAGCAAATCTCAGCAGGAAAAAAGTTAAACTTGGTCCTGTCCTCTTCTACCTACCAAGCCTCCCTATTAGAGTCTGTAAGGTGATGGACAGCCTCAATGGCCAGTAAAGTGGTTATGGAGGTAGAAGGGGTATGGGGTACCAAACACAACCTTGAGAGAAAAGGATTCAATTTGCACACAACTTTAAACTTCTTGTGCTTATATTTCTGAATGCACTTCTAAAGACTTGGTTCACACTGCTGAACCTTAAAGTGGAGTTCCGGTTTCCAAATAATTTTTTAAAAAGTCAGCATCTAAAAATACTGTAGCTGCTGAATTTTAATATCAGGACACATATGTCCCGGTGTCCGTTCATGTCCGCACCTGAGCAGATTTCCTTAATCGGCTTCACATGCAGGCCCTGGCTTCTTAACTAAGGGAAACCAGCAGTGAACCCTTCTGACTTTGCAGCTGGTTTCCTACTGCGGCATTGCGCTTTGTGATAGGTCCTGTAGTCTTCTGGGACCTGTGATGTGTCCCAGAAGGCTGTGGGGGGGGAGGGAGAAGGGGCCAGGGATCACCACAGCAAACTCAGCCAGAAGTGGGAGCAGGTACTTGTTAAAACCCTTTTGGATGGAGTTCTGCTTTAAAGTCATGGAATTTGCTTGCAATTTAACTCAAGGCATTCAAGTGGCACAAAAGTAGGGCAGGAACCTTTTTATTTTTTGGGCCACTGCAAGTCAAGTTGATAAAAGATAAAGATGGCACGTATTGAAATAATGTGTTTTGACTTGCCATGCAACTGTATGTGTCGCAAGTTGAACCAGTGCTAAATCACATATTTGAATTTTTATAATTTTTTGAGGACATGGTGTGTCATCAACGTGACTGGGGGCATATTATACCTCGCACACCCATGCTCCAAGATATCCAACCAATCAAAACACTTTTCTCCACAATGGTCACCAGAGAATATGGTAGCATACCCTTTATCCCAATGTTTAAATATCCAGGCTACCTCATGTGTATGGTGGTTTTCAGAGTAAATATGCACTCAAAGAAAGTTTGCTTACTTTTCCAAAAGCCATTAAGCATTTGAAGAGCACACATATAAAATGTATCCCAGAAATAAAGTTGTTAAACTCAGCCTTGTTCTCATTTTAGATGCCAAGCTCAAAATCACAACAGCCACTGTATACCTTCTGTTGGAACTATTGGTGTATGTCTATGATGTAAATACATTACAAGCAATGTGATGAAAAATGTCAAATATTAAATGGGTATCAAGATATACAGTCATGGCCGAAATTGTTGGCACCCTTGATATTTTTCCTGAAAATCAAGTATTTCACACAAAAAAGGTATTGCATTAACACATGTTTTGCTATACACATGTTTATTCCCTTTGTATGTATTGGAACAAATATAAAACAGAGGCAGAAAAGCAAATATGACATAATGTCACACAAAACCCCAAAAATGGGCTGGACAAAAGTATTGGCACCCTTAACTTAATATTTGGTTGCACACCCTTTGGAAAACATAACTGAAATCAGTCGCTTCCTATAACCATCAATAAGCTTCTGACACCTCTCACCCGGAATTTTGGACCACTCTTCCTTTGCAAACAGCTCCAGGTCTCTCTTATTGGAAGGACACCTTTTCCCAACAGCAATTTTAAGATCTCTCCACAGGTGTTCAATGGGATTTAGATCTGGGCTCATTGCTGGCCACTTCAGAACTCTCCAGCGCTTCTTTGCCATCCATTTCTGAGTGCTTTTTGACGTATGTTTGGGGTCATTGTCCTGCTGGAAGACCCAGGATCTTGGACGCAAACCCAGCTTTCTGACACTGGGCCCTACAGTGCGACCCAAAATCCTTTGGTAATCCTCAGATTTCATGATGCCTTGCACACAGTCAAGGCACCCAGTGCCAGAGGCAGCAAAACAACCCCAAAACATCATTGAACCTCCACCATATTTTACCGTAGGTACTGTGTTTTGTTCTTTGTAGGCCTCATTCCGTTTTCGGTAAACAGTAGAATGATGTGCTTTACCGAAAAGCTCTATCTTGGTCTCATCTGTCCACAAGACGTTTTCCCAGAAGGCTTTTGGCTTACTCAAGTACATTTTGGCAAACTGTAGTCTTGCTTTTTTATGTCTCTGTGTCAGCAGTGGGGTCCTCCTGGGTCTCCTGCCATAGCGTTTCATTTCATTTAAATGTCGACGGATAGTTCGCGCTGACACTGATGCTCCCTGAGCCTGCAGGACAGCTTGAATGTCTTTGGAACATGTTTGGGGCTGCTTATCCACCATCCGGACTATTCTGCGTTGCAATCTTTCATCAATTTTCCTCATCCGTCCACGACCAGGGAGATTAGCTACAGTGCCATGGGTTGCAAACTTCTTGATAATGTTGCGCACTGTGGACAAAGGCAAATCTAGTTCTCTGGAGATGGACTTGTAACCTTGAGATTGTTGATATTTTGCCACAATTTTGGTTCTCAGGTCCTCAGACAGTTCTCGTCTCCTCTTTCTGTTGTCCATGCTTAGTGTGGCACAGACAGACACACAATGCAAAGGTTAAGTGAACGTCTCTCCTTTTTATCTGCTTTCAGGTGTGATTTCTATATTGCCCACACCTGTTACTTGCCCCAGGTGAGTTTACAGGAGCATCACATGCTTGTAACATTCTTATTTATCCGCAGTTGTGAAAGGGTGCCAATACTTTTGTCCAGCCCATTTTTGGAGGTTTGTGTGACATTATGTCGAATTTGCTTTCTTTCCTCCCTTTTTTTGTTTTGTCCCAATACACACAAAGGGAATAAACATGTGTATAGCAAAACATGTGTTAATGCAATACGTTTCGTGAGAAATACATGATTTCCTGGAGAAATATCAAGGGTGCCAACAATTTCGGCCATGACTGTATATGCAAACAAAAAATACATAGCACACAATTGGAGTTAACTCAATTTCCCATGTTTTCAGATACTATAATTTACACTACTACTATTCCACCTGAGAAAGCTAGAAGACAAGTTTCTGGGAGGTTCTCCTAGTACGGTTGTATTTTTCAAAATGTCCCAAAGGGTGAATGGAGTTCGAAAGGTGCAACATGATCAGGTGAAAAACCAAACTGTTACTTTTTCACCAAATACTTTAATAACAACAAGCAGTACCCAGCAATAAAAGTCTTTATGCAGAAGAACACACGCACACATCTAGCCACATGAACTGGCACTGTTGCTATGTCTCAATGACAAGTGGCTTTAGCAATTCTGTGTGAGGTTACCAAATTCAACCATATAACTGACACACTGATTGAACAGGCCGAATTTGAAACCAACATGAACCCTAGTCCAATAAGCTTCTGATTACGTTTACCACCACAAGAAAGAATTCTAGTTTTAACAAGATTGACCATGGGGTTTCTGCTCTAGAAACCTGGAGGTAATACAGTGACCACTGTTTGTCCACACAATGTCTCAAAATATATTCAGAAGAACCGAGGAAAGCCACCCAAGGTCTTTTATTAAAAAAAAATAAATAAAAAAAAGGACATCCTACAACATCATTTCAACATCCAACATTTGAAAGTGAAAGATAATATACCGCAGTTTAAAATAAGTTAATAGCCAATGGTTCTTACCTCTTTTAGGCCTTGGAAAACTTTCATGCAAGTGAAATACAACTTTCTCCACAAAGTGCTGAATGTTACTGTGCTCTGGTCCTCTGACAAATACCATCCAATCATGGGTAAAACCCTCAAGTGTTGGTTTCTTCCTAACCTGGGCTCGATGACCCAGTTCCAGCTTTACTTGTACAGCACACTGCAAAACAAGAACAAACCATAAATATAACACAAAGTCCCTTAAGAAACAGAGGTGCTTGGGCCAACAGCAAGTTCTCTTTGCCCAAAAACCATAGCCATTAGAAAAAGAGATCAGTTGAATTATAAAATCAATATTTTCATCTATTTATAGCAACAAAAATGACTAGTTGAAATAGGAATGTATTATTTATTTCCAAATAACCATGACCAGGTGCAAGTCATTTATGAGCTTCCATTTATGCAGTTGTCATGATTTATAACTCTAGAACTGGGGTCTCCAAACATTCCAAACAAATGTTTACTATCCTTCACACTTTGGGGGGGGGGGGGGTGGATTGTGACCAGTGGGGGTAAAAAAAAAAGTCCTGGGTCCACCATCAGTGAAAGTAAACAATGTCTCAGGTGTGGTGCTCAGTTGCATAGTGCCTGTGGTCATTAGGAGGAGTAGTGCCCCATAATTGCTACTGCTGTAAGGAATGTTGGCCCATCATTGGTGTTAGTGGATGGAATAGTGTCTCATTATTGATATTAGTGGGAAGTATAGTGTCCTATCGCTGGTTTCAGTTGGAGGGAATTATGCTCCACTTTTGGTGTCAGTGTTAGGAATAGTGCCCCAAGGGCCAGATAAAGGCAAGGAAAGGGCCGCAATTTGGAGACCACTGTTCTAGAACTATACGTCTGCCTAGTGGCTCTTCGTCCAGAAAGATCTGCAATGGTCCTTTTGACCAGCAGGACTAGAGAATTTTTAATCATATTAATATTTTACATCCCCAGTCAACCTTTGGAAAGGATGTTGACTACACCAAATACAATGTAACTCAACAATATAGCAATGGCAGCATGTCTTTTTTCCTACCAATAGGTTTTCTTTCAGCATCCAGTTTTTGCAATCGATTACTAGCAGAAAAGCTGCTTTAGTTAATTAAATGCTATGGCATAAATCTAAAACATGAAATACTTTTATTCCAATCAGATTATGCAAAGGCAAATTACCTTTTATTCATGGAAGTCTTAAGGTAAAGATTCTGCAAAAGGTCAAATATACTGTACATTATTAGATGATAGGTATGACCTTATTAGTGAGTGATATACATTCTTCTAACCTTCATACAGACATGCAGTTTGGTGAATTATGAGTGTAAATCCAGTTAAAGCGTATGTATGTAACTTTTTTGGAACAGCTAACTCAGATCCGTGCAATACATTCAGATTCTACTTTTCCTTCATAACAATAAGTAAGCAGTGTATAAGTGCATCAGTCACTTTGTAGTAAAGTTAGATGACACAAAAAAAAGTAACAAAGTTCCAGTTAAGAGGCAGCTCCAGCACAGGTGACAATGCTCAGGCTGTATTCACACTTCAGCAGAGCATCTTTTGAGATTTTGCAGGCTTCTTTGAGTGTTTGTACAGGCATTTTTGCAGATTTTTCTTTTTGTGGCCATCTGCGGCTTGAGTGTCTTTTTTTTTTAGCCAATGGAAAACTAGCACCTTGGGAAAAGAAAAAGCGTATTTGCACATTTTTCAGTCGCTTTCATTGAAATCTTCTTAGGCCAAAAAAGGCTGCAGAGCCCCACCCAAAAGGGGAAGTTCTGCTTTAAGAACTGGACTCGTTAAGAATTGGCAAGGATTGGAATTTGGCAGGTACCCGCTCCCACTTCCTCTGCGATTGCCTAGGCGATCGGAAGTGGAAGTTGTCCTCCCCCCTCCCTCCCCGTAGTCTTCTGGGACATGTGACAGCTCCCAGAAGACTACGGGGCCATTCACAAAGTGCAGTGCTAGTCCTGCGTGAGCAGTGGGCACCCGGCTGTGAAGCCACAAGCTGTCACACTGAAGATAGGGCGGCCAGTGAAACTGGCTGTGGGGGGAGGGGGGAGACCATGGGATCGAGGGACAAGCAAATGTCCATTTTGTAAAAGTCAGCAGCTACAGTTTTTGTAGTTGTGGACTTTTATGTTTTTTTTTTTTATTTTCACTAGAACTCCACTTTAATCTTGTAATTCAAAAGAAGCTCAAGTATTTTTTCAACCCACAAGCTTCAAGCAACACTATGCTCGGATGTGAACAACTGAAAACCATGGTATTTAGATGTTCAGAGTTTCAGAGCTTTGAGTTACAAAAGCTCAGTTGTCAATAATTGGAAGAAAAATGTTGTACGATGAACAATTAGCCGATTATCTGATTGTTGGTATAGTACTTTTGACAGCTGATTCCAACTCTTTGGATGACAAAAAGTGAAGGTGCAGGCTAGAAAAAATGTTATCACAAGTGAACACAACATCTGATTATCTTTTAATGTGTACCGTAATTGTACGAACATAATTGAATCGAAGCATAGAAGAATCCAACAGTTCCTCTTCTACAGTGAACAGCTTGCTTCTCTGGAAACATTGAAAGAGCAAGCCTTGCAGCTCTCATATCAGAGTGGTGCACTCAGGCAACTACACCCAGCATCCTTAAGTGGTAGTGAACTCTCATTTAATATTTTTGCAATGCATACTAGCATATTATGCCTTTACCTTGAAGGGGAAAACGTTTTGGTTAGAGTTTACTAAGATTTAACGAATGGGTTAAAAAATCCAAATAGCAGGCTTTTGACAAGCTTCAAGGAGTTCTGAAGCCTTAAAGTGGCAATAAGTACTCTCATTAGGATCTGTGTTTGACATTTACAAACTGGAGCTTGATGGTACTCTAAAAAGCTTCAACAAAGCTTACTTAAAGCTCTGCAAATGCTTTCTCAAAAGCTTGCTGTTCACACTACTCTTATACAAACTGAAGCCCATGTGCATCAGGGCTTACTCACTCCCAAGATGGGCTATTGAAATTGCACTGTGCAGAGAGCAGTGCACATGGCCGCAATTAACATGTACTGCTCCTACAAGAAGGCAGAAAACCTCAGTAGGAAACCATTTCATGAAAAATAGATTACAGGACCATTACATAGTAAATGTGAATGGATTATTTTCGGGGAATAAGGACATCGCTTAATGTAATTTAAAAGAAGTGCTTTTCATACTTAAAGCCCTATGAGCAGCCAAAATTAAAAAAAAAAAAAAAAAATCAGCACAAGGGACATAACTTACAGTCAGTAGGGTAAATCATTGTACTGATTCCTCTTCTGTTAGGTGAAATCCCCCCAGTGTCACGCACCTGATGGGAGACTGAAATGATGAGGTCGGCCTCACTTGTGTCACTAGCCCTGACCCTGCTGGAGTTGGAACAGAGGGAGTCTACGGACCAGGGGGACAAGAGCGCCAGTAGTTGTTGTTTGCAGCTCTTGCAGATGATGACCTTGGAAGGCTGATGATCCTCTGACTCAGGCTTAGTAGTAGCGAGCAGAGCAGAGCAGGTCTTGTAGATTGCCAGGCGTGCACCAGAGCAAGGTAGGTAATGAGGACAAGAGACAGGAGCAGTGTCATGGGAATAGCCAGGGTCATCAACAGTCGGGCAGCACGGTACAGAATCAGAAGGAAAGCCAAGGTCAGGAGCAGAGCCGAAGTCAGGAACCAGTATCAATCAGGAGAGCAATCAGAGTCAGGTCAGGAACAAGCCGGGTCAGCAACAAAGGAATCACCCAGGAACAAGCAGGACACGGGAGACCAGTCAGCACTTAACATGGGCAAAGACACTCTTTAAATGGGCCGTCTGGCGCCAATCTTCGCCGTTGGTGTGCACATGCGCGATCGCGCATTTCTGCGCACAGCCGGGAATTATTATTCGCATTTATAATCGCGATTCGTCTTGCCGGAAATCCCTTACACCCAGGGGTTGGAGCTATCAATGATCTCCCATCCTCCATAAAAAGATCCTTTTTCATTCATAGAAGCTTCAGTATAGCTTCCACAAATGGAGCATCTGGGTGGAAGGAGCAGGCACAGTCAGGGTCTCTTAAAGATTAGCTGCATTACCATCACTGATTCATATAAACATGTATATACATATTAGGACGGGGTATAGGTCATTTATTTTATCACTCTTGGCCAAGCATTTTAATTGTGTTTTGTGAGAAATATACACACACAAATATTGTAACTTATTTTGGATATTAAGGAGAATCGACTGGTAATGAATATTTATTCACTTATTTCTTTTTTACATTTCTTTCCTATTTGGGATAGATCCATATTGGATGTTTGGTGGAGTATTGATTTTAAAGCACATTTTTATATATGTTCTCTGGAGTCCTGATTTGAGGTGGAAATAAGTGGGAGGAATCTATAGGTATTGAACAGTTTGTTTATCAGTTGTAAAAACCCCCACCGCACCAGCAGATGATGGCGTTGGCGGGATGGTTGATAAGAGTGGTAAAGGATGGGAGCAAGGACAGAGAATTTCAGCTAACAGGCTGTATTCACATTTCAGCAGAGGCAGCAGCACAAGGAACACATTATACTGACTGTAAATTATGTCTCTTGTGCTGATTTTTCCATTTAATATTTTGGCTACACTTAGGCTTTCAGGAAAATATTACAGCATAAAAATGTAAAAAAAGTGCAAAAAAAAAAAAAGAAAGAAAGAAAAATACATTAGATTAACAGAAGCGAAACCTGATGAAGTCATTAATTTTATTATTTTCCCAACCATTACAAATGTATACTTAGGGGTCCATTTATGTATATTTTTTAAACACAAGATTTCTCACAATTTCACCTAGGATTAACACATTTTTCTAAAGGAATTTAATTAGAAAAATGTGTATTGTGGGTGAAAGCTTAAGTGGAAAAAAATATAAAGACCCGGATAGTAAGTAATTGCATTAAGGAGTATATAAAATCATGTTTTGTTATTGCTCTTTTGGGTATTTTTCTAATTCCTGTAAATACCTGATACATTTGCAAAAAATCTACTCCATGATTTGTTAAAAAATTTAAAAACTAAAATAATGATGCTATCTAAATATTGCTATTAAGAAGATGAAGCACACAAGTTATTTAAGTCCACATATGAGTTCAAGGTGATTACCACAAGAGTCACCATGGCAGGTTAATGCATTAGCTGTGTGCTATCCTAATTGTCATAATGGCTGATTAAAAGCCTCCAGGGCTTTAAACAATTGTGTATTCTCTCTATTATCACCACCACTTTCTACTCTCTTACCCAATGGCTCTTTTGTACTTAAGTGAAGACCTAACAAAAACAAAGAGAGGGCATCAGTTACAACTTTAATATGCAAACTAAATGCTGCTTGACAAGCACAGGCAGCCCCAAAACAAATAAGCCATTAATAGCAAAACAAACAGGACTAGTGTCTGGAAGGTGGATCAAAAAAGCAGAGCAGTTGAGACAGATTAGTTGTTTTTTTTGCTGCCTAGCTTGAAAGTGTGCTAGGGACCCCCTTTGTAGAGTTTGGGAAGGTGGAGGAATGCCATCTATGCAGAGCTTGTGCTCCAACTTGAACCCTCCTGGGAATCATTATGAAATAGTCATATGAAAAGGTTGATGAGCACAAGTCTACAGGACAAAGTCTAACTGTATTCAAGTATTCATTAGCACAGAAATGAGGCTATGCTAGACATAGAAAGCAGTAATTGGCCAAATTCTCTAGATTTATGGTCCTTATCCAGGAAAATATCACCCAGAAAAAAATCATAATAGCCTGATTAACTTTTATACCATACCACTGGGTATCTCTATCACAATTCATGACATGACGCATGACAGTTAGTATTGTGAACTGTGGGGGCAGTGCGAACAGGAAGCATTTGTATTCCTAATTTCATTGATAAAAATGTACAAACCACTCTCAGCAACGCAGATTAGATCTGCAGAAGACATTTAAGTGCAACGTTTCCAGTAACTGAGCTTGTGGAAACCTTTAGCTTACTACAATTGTTCCCCCGTGTTTTAATATTTAAAATGCATTCAAGAACCCTTCAAAGAACATATGCAATGCAAGACTTTGTAAAGAAGAAAAACCTGTGCTGACATTTTAAACAAGAAGGACACATAAAGCATTCATTTTTAAAGTGTGTTTGTGAGAATGTGTTTACATATTCTTTATATGTCCATCTTTCAGAATATTTTAAATCTGCATTTCCAGATGAACGTTCTGCCTTTTGTATGCAGTTATGTGCATTATCATATATGCATTTCACATTCAGTACTGATTGTTCCTAAGCAGTAAATTTAAAAGAACTCATTGATGAGAGCAATATCATTGAAGAGTCTCCATGTGCTTTAAGGGCAGTTAATTTGTGTTAAAGGCTACATGGGTAGCAATAGCAATGGCATTTTCTTTTTTACTACATGAACACGTTTCATATATCTATATCTCACACACATACATACACAAGCACTTTGATTTAAAAAATGCTTTAATTCCTTTAGATTGTAAACTCCACAAGCAGGGCCCTCCTATTCCTTCTGTACTGAAATGTACAGTATTGTACTGTCTCCCTTATATTGTAAAGCACTTGTATAATAATCATTTCCCTTAGAAAAACCTGCCATCTCTTAATAGGCAGCTGTTTGAACACATTGTTTCCCCTCAACTGTCACCAACAGTAGAGAATTGGTTGACTAAAGCAAACACTTCACACAATGAGATTAGGGATAACACCTATGAAATATAGACTGTGATGCAATTCAGTGTTTAAAAAAAGCACACTGTTACATTATACCCTGGAGGCACTGATGTGATTTCCACTGCAGATACAGATGAGAAACATTAGATTAAGCTCACTGGATGGAAACTGCATCTCCTTATGGAAGAAATCACTGACACTACACCCCAACAATTCATGGTTTGGCCAAGATCATCAACCTTATTCCTAGATATCCATGGGTCAGGAGGGTTCACAAACACACACTATATATCACATTCATTTCACTGGATGAAAATGCATCTCCTTATGGAGGAAGTGGTTAACATACACCCCAGCAATTCATTCTGATCATCTATATGGGACAGGGGTTCAGAAATTCACACATTTCATGTAGATACATCTTATATATATTTGATTAGGCTCACTGAATGAAAATAGTGTGAGTTTATGGAAGATGTGACTGATGTACACCACGACAATTCATGGATTAACTATGATCAGCAACTCTCTAAACACCAATCAATAGGAGAGCATTTCACAAGTACACCCACCACTTTATATTCATACACGATAGATAGATCATTTCACAAGGTGTGTGTGTGTGTACTTGTGAAATGCTTTCCTATTGATAGGTGTTTAGAGAGTTGCTGATTTTAGTTAATCTATGAATTGTTGGGGTGTACCATCACTTCTTCTGTATTATACATGTGTTTCCTTCTTTCTTTTAGCTAGAGCTTATTGAATGAAAACTGCATTCCCTTATAGAAGAAATGACTGACATACACCCAAACATGGTTTAATCAAGATCATCAAAACATCTAGAGGACAGGCGATGACAGGTACACACACCGTTTCAAACAATACTTTTTTTTTTTTTTTCTTTATTTAAGATTAGGCTTGTTGAATGGAATTTGCATATCCTCATGGAAGTAGTGATCCCAACAATTTATAATTTAATTAAGATTAGCCACCTAATCTTTAGACATTCATAGGAGGAGAGTGCACAGGTACACACACTATTTTAAATATACACACTCACTATAAATATATACATACACATACTATTCACACACACATACTATACACACACTAACTATATATATATATATATATATATATATACACACACACACAATGTATATACATACACTATACACACATATATATACTATACATACACACACACACACATATATATATATATATATACACACACACATACACATATACTATATATATATATATATATATATATATATATATATATATCTCACACACACATACTATACACACAAACACTATATATATATATATATATATATATATATATATATATATATATATATATATTTATTTTATTTTTTTTTTATTATTTTTATCTCACACACATACTATACACACATACACACTATACATACACATATACTATACACACACTAATATATATATATATATACACATACATACACATATACACACTATATATACACACACACTAATATATATATATATATACACATATATACACACTATATACACACACACATATATATACATACACACATACATACACTATATATACATACAGAGAGAGAGAGTAAATGAATAGGTGTGCTGTGCAGAGAAGAGCGTTGCCTCTGCCTGGTACTGATGAAGGTGATGGGGGGGGGGGGGGGGTGTCTGTCATTGGCAGGGTTTAACCCCCCGGTGCCCGGCTCCCTCTCTCACACACATTCTAGTGTACTGACCATGCTAGCGGCGCCTCCTGCAGCTCCAGCACAGCTCGTGGCGGTGGTCCGGGCTGCCTCGTCGTCCTCTATTGTGATGCGGGAGGTCCACCTTCCCCGGGCTCCAGGTTCCGATCCCCTCTTCCCGGCAGGTGCTTTAATTAGAAGGCCCTCTCATCCCCCCTCCTCCTCCTGCTCTCAGTCCAGCAGCAGTCCGCCCAGGTAGAGGCTGAAGTGGGATCCGATGGCTGGTGAGGTGAGACCCCTCTAATCCCGGTCCATGGTGCACTCAGGTGCGGAGTCCCTCCTAAGGTTGGTCCAGTGTACGGGGCCGCTCCATGGAGCCCTGTGCTGCCCCGGGGGATGCCATTGCTTGGACTCCTCGTCCAGAAGACAGGGACTCCTCGTCCAGAGATGGCAGCGCCGGTCTACATTAAGGAAAGCGCTGGATTCCACCTCCTCTACTCCCCGAGCTGGCCATGCCTAGGGGTTGGGGCTGCCTCCTGGGTTTTTTTCCTCTTCCTCGTCCTGTAAGATGGGTTTGTGCTGCCCTCACCAACACAGAGGGAGGATCACAAGGAGGTGGAGGGTAACAAGACGATGGCAGCCAGCATTGCCTTCCCTATCTGTCTGCGGCTCTACACTAGACCCGGCGGCTGGCAGTGGGGCCGCGCATGCGTGCTGGAGCCCGCTGCCATACACGGCGCAGGAGGGAGGGAGAGAAGAAAGAAGAAGGGGGTGACAAGGGGGGTTTACAGGGCTGTGCAGGTTTGGGAAGGCACACTGCAAAGTAACAAAGCCGCTGCCTGCGTGTCTTTTGGAAGGGGAGAGTGCAAAGGAAGTGAGCAGGGCATGGAAAGGAGAGAGTGATCAGCAGTATCAATGGAGGAGGAAGCAGCAGACAGCAGTAATGGATCCTAGAGAACAAGAGGCTGATCACGTGGAGTAGGGGGGGAGCTCACCTGTACTGGGGGCTGTGGGCACAGAATGGCTTCCAGCACACTAGGGGCTCATTCAGGTCCACATGTCACTCACAACAGGGGAAGCCCCTCTTTTAGAGCAGAGTGTTGTAGAGGAAACCTTTTCCATCACTTTCATAAATACTAACATTGGGTGATCACCACTAAAAACTCTGAAGGATGACATCACATTTTGGGAAAAAATAAGAAATGCACATATTTTTGTAGGGGAAATTTTTTTTTTTTAATTTTTTTCACAGGTGCAATACTTGTGATCAGTAGATCAAGGGTACAATTCCAGACTCCTGCAGACATGTCCTGCAGCTTTCTGCCTGTATCTCTTAGGTTTCATGTACATGAGCCTACCCTGACTGCTGGCCATGGGAAAACGCAAATTGTGTTGTTTTTTTTTTTTCATTTTCCCAGTCGGCAGTCAAAACATTCCTATCCTGAACGTGATTTTTCCGTGTTCAGGAGAGGCAGGTTTAACCTCACCTAAATGTGTCAGCTCCTAAATGCTGCTAAAAGCCTATGTGTACATGGACACGTAGGCTTTTATTGAGTTAAGGTTAGGAGCATTGGCAAAAAAAAATGCCAGCAGCTCCTAAACTTGAGTAAGAGTCCAAGAGTCCCACCAATAACATTAAAGCTGTCAGAAGGCCTACACTGGGGCTCTTGTTTGGGCAGGTTTTACCCCTTTCTTTTTTGTCCACTGCTGGGACTTCTGCCTTTTGTCATCCGGGTGCTGCCAAGCTTGGGTTTAATCATTGGATCTTGATGGTTTATTGCCGCATCCTTGCACAATTGGAACGAACATTGGTTTGGCTTTCTGCTATCTGTCTGACCAGAGGTACTCTTGGATTGATGGTTCCCTAATAGGACCAGAGGTACTCTTGGATTGGTGGTTCCCTAATAGGACCAGAGGTACTCTTGGACTGGTGGTTCCCTAATAGGACCAGAGGTACTCTTGGACTGGTGGTTCCCTAATAGGACCAGAGGTACTCTTGGACTGGTGGTTCCCTAATAGGACCAGAGGTACTCTTGGACTGGTGGTTTCCTCCCCAGTGTCCGCTGAATTAAGCTTTCTTCTTGTATTTTCTACCAATATTGATCTTCATCTACATCAGGTGTTACTATTGTACAGAGCATCATCATTGGCACTGTTTTGTTCTTCCTAAATTCCCTGAAGAAGTGGGTTATATCCCATGAAACGTGTTGGATTTCTTGATTGATTTTCCATTTTTCTAATTCAGCCCTATGGAAATACATTTGCCTAATGACGATCTATTTCTTTAATGTTATCGCTGGGGCTCTTGGACTCTTGCTTTTGCGTCCCGGGCCAGAGCCTTTCCCCACTGTTGCCATTTATAGATCTATATTGTGTTTTTGTTGCTTTACTATGTATGTGCCTATTTTGGTTATTGTCTTTCTTACCACTTGTGTGTTTTGTTTTTTAATAAAATTGATAATAAAACATGTTCCAGTGTTTTCATGTTCTGCATTTCTATACTTTTCATATGGTATGGTGTCTTGAAAACCCCATTAGTTTTTTCTCTGTTAGGGATTTTGCTTTTATAGAATGTACAGTGAGCTGCACATACACAGCTATGTTTATATTTCATTACACTGAATTTGTACCAGTATGACTGCACTCCTGCGCATGCTTAGGACTTACATCATCCCACTCTAGTAAAGTGGTTGTAAACCATTACATATACCTAGTGAAGTGACTGGCCTTAGGTGATACACAGAGATTAATCAAATCCTCCTACATACGTTGTAAGTGTTTATCAATAGTCTTCTCTTCTGTACATCTGTTCAAAGTGCACAGCTTGTATGAGCTTTCAGGAAGCAGGGGATGTTACATTCAATGAGAGCTGATTGGAATGAAGGAACAAGCCCCCCTTCACACAGGAACAGAGCTGAGGTTGTCAATCACAGGGTGCTGGTGCTCCCTCCCCTGTCACCATTTTTCTCTTGGTGTCAGGAAAACTTGTCAGAAGTGTTTTATGCTGATTGCAGAGGAACGAGGCAGTAGACAGAAATGATACATAGGAGGAAATGTACGAAAACTTGAGCACTCAGAATCTGATGCAACAATAGTCAATCAGAATCTAATTTCAGCTTGTTTAATTAAGCGTGACAATAAATTCTGGAAGCTGATTGGTTTTTAAGCAGAGCTGCACCACACAGTTTTAGTAAGTAACTCCCTTCGTCCTTTTAACTGAGACCAGTACACACTATAGAAGGATATGTTTTGTTCATATCTCATGTCTGAGGTTTACAACCACTTTAAAGGATAAATTGACCTTTGGAACATGTTAAACATTCCACCTGTTTTTAGGGTGTAACTTCCAGCATCTGCACCCTCTCCCCCTGTGACAGCAGATGGAGGATCTTCTCCTTGCACCTGCTATCACAATTTGAAAACAGCTCAGCTTTGCAGGGCTCCACCCACACAGCCATGTCATTCATTCACAGTTTCCTGTGTATGAATAGCCTACAAGTACCATCTTCCATTGCAGCTGAAACCTTGTCCTTCTCAATGAACTGCAAGGGTGCTGGTGAGTAGAACATTGATTCTTCGGCTCTCAAGTAACTGTCTGCCCTTAACCTCCCTAGCGGTCTGATTATGTCAGTATTTCTGTACTCAAAGCGGTACATTTTTTTGCATGGAAATATATAGTTTTTTTTATTGTAGGCCTGTAATTTTTAGGAATAACTCACCCAAGAGTCTAGTAAACATCCCGGGTATGTTAAACTTTGAAACACAAAATCAAAAATTATAATTTAATAATAATCATAAAAAATAATAATATAATTTAATTCAATAATATAATCAAACCAAAAACACTGAAATTTGAAATATAGCGCCAAGTTCGCACATCACTGAGCTTAGTCGCAAAATCGTTTTCAGTGTCTGATGACGAATTTCCCCACGAATCATTATCACTCAATTCTGCAAGTGGTTCTAATTTACTATCGCTGTTCTCTAGCTGGTCTAAAACCGCTTTTGACCTAAAGGGACGCTTTTTGGATACCATGGACACTTCTCAGTTTCCAGGCAGAAAGAACAGTAAAAATGCAGGCAGGACACAGGACAAAGCACTCGGGACAAAATGTATGTGAAATGCTTTGATACAGTAATGTTTTACTATGTGATTTAGTGAATGTCATTTTTTTACATTTTTAAATTTCCCACCAGTTTCGTCCCCGTACGTCCCGACGTCATAGGGAACGGAAGACGGATGCCGGCATCGGCCGGAGGACATTGCAGGGGGGACATCGCGGGAGCGCAGGACGAGGTAAGTGATTGAGAGGTCCCAGGTCACAGAGCAACGCTGCAGGGTATTCCCGAGTGTAGCTCGGGGTTACCGCTTGTGCTGCTGAAACTTTAACCTGAGCTAAACTCGGGAATACCTCCAGGGAGGTTAAGAGGTATGGGCAAACTGCTATCCTGAGAGTCTGCAGGAGCCTAACATTGCACCTGCGATCTGCTGATCACGGATGTAATGCTCTGCAGGCTCCTTAGAAAAAAAAATAATAAATGCACTTTTTTTTTAATCTGAATAAAATGTGCATTTATTATTTTCCAAAAGGTGAACTTGGCCTTTGAGTCAGGAATATACCAGCACCCAGATAAAGCTGAGTAGAAGATGCTAGGAAGGGACTTCACAGGTATCATAATGTTGGAACTGAACTACTTGTACCTTTTTAGCTCCACTTTAAGGGCCCATTTATATGGGTAGTAAGAACAGGCCAATTATGAAAAAAAAAAGCTAATGCTACTACCCATCCAAATCAGCATTAGCAGAGCTGACGGGTGCCTGATTTGCAGTCGCCCAGCTGTGCACAATTATCCATAAAAGTGATCCACACCCCCGTTGTTACTCTTTAACATCTTGCTTTCTTGTAGAAACCACAGTGTAGAAATCGATAATACAATAAGTCGACGCGTTTCAGCTTACACGGCTTTAGTCATCGTAGTAAAAACAGGTGTTTGAGCCACAGTTTTAAAGCTCCCCAGCCGCCCCTCTAAAAGATAACATGGCAAGAGGAGGCTCTGCACATGCCACAGCAGAGTTTATCTGGCTTGCTGCACCTGCCTGTCAAACCTGCCCATAGAAGTCTTTGTAACCGCACTGTAACTGCAAGGCGTGCACTCAGTTCACAGTTGCGGTGTGGTAATTACATTGTAAGTCACAGTTAAAAAAAAAAAAAAAAGGTTCACTTCCTGAGCACCTGAGAGTCACTCTTCTACTGCTCCTTTAGAAGTAATCCAAGGTGGATTTTTCAGAATCTGCTAAAAACTGCTACATATCTAAACTTAACCTAGCCTTTTGTTTAGTCAGTTTTCACTTTTGCAGTCAGCCCCTACTAAGTTTTTTTGAGTTCATATTCACAAAGTATACCAGCAAAAAAAAAAAAAAAAATTTCTCCTACCTTTCAGGTGTTTCTAAGGTAAATGCCTTTTGGCAGGGTGCTACTGGAGGGTCTCACTGCGCTATCCTTAATTAACATACAATGCAGGAGGTGAGTTTCTAAATTTTAATCTTTTGTTAGGGCAGACAGTGGTCAAATCTAGTTTGCAACTTCTAATGAGATATTATTATTATTATAATACAGTATTTATAAAGTGCCAATAGTTCGCTCAGCGCTGTGCATTACAAAGGGGGACAGAACATGTGACAGAACAATACCAATACAATGCAAAACATAAGGGGATCGAGGGCCCTGCTCTTTCGAGCTTACAATCTAGGAGGTATGCCAGCACAATATAGAAAAGGTTAATTATCTTCTACATTACTCCAAAGCCCCCTCCTAAACATTGCAAAGCAGGAAGAGCTTAGTAGGATTTTAAATCAGTGTTAAGGGATTCTTCCATCCATGCCTAAACAGTGTGGATGGAGGAATCCCCACTGCTAGCTACTGTATTCTGACACCCAGCACCCGCAGCTGCTGAATAACAGAACATTGGCTGCATCTGATTGGATGCAGGCACTGCTTAGGTGAGTTTTACACCCAACTCCTTCAGAAAAAAAAAATCAATTGAAACATCAACTTTGGTCAATATGGGTGGTGCTGGAATTGGCCAAAATATGAGCCATGTATAGCAGCAGGCGTAAGCATGCCACCTTATTCTTTTTTGCCCTAAACCAAGGGGACATCCATTTCACCTATGCAGTGCAAGGGGGCCCCACTCTATTGGTCAATTTAATAACAGTCTGGAGTGGTGTTTAAAGTTACTCTGATGCTTGAACAAGTTAACAAAAAAAAAAAGTAGCCTGAAACAAAAACAAAGGCTCTTAACACATCTCCAGAGAGCAGTGAGCAGTGAGCCACCACTTGACTCTCCAGGAGAATGTTCACACTTCTTGTTGTGTAAGATGCCTGGTCCTCCTCTGCATGCTCTGACTCTATCCACCAGCTCTTAACATTGCTACAGAATACAGCAGTGATGTAAGGGACAGAAAGAGAAACCACAGAGGAAAGCGATAAGGAGGGGGGGGGTTAAGGCATCGGACATGCCTGGAGGTATCAGATGTAAAGTTCTGCTGGACATTGTTGTACCCTATGTATAAATGGAGCTTGCGCAGTTGACTGAAAGTGATATATACAAACAAATGTGTGAATACAAGTATAAATAAATGCTACGCTGCCACTAGTGATTAACTACTTGCCAACCGCAGATAGCCGAATGATGGCTTCAATGCAGCCGGCCAGTTTTGGGAGGGCGTCTCATGTGCGCCCCCTGGTGATCTCCGTGATTGCTGTGTCCTACGGACACAGCTGATCACGTGATGTGGTAAAAGGCCAATCACAGCGACCTTTTACCACATGATCAGCCGTGTCCAATGACACATTGATCACTGGGAAATGCAATTGCCGATTATCGTAGTGCCGAGAACCGGCGGTTGTCAGAGGGAGGATCGGCACCGATCATCAGGACACTGATGATCAGTGCCCTGATGATCGGTGCCCATCAGTGCCACCTCATCAGTGCTGCCTATCAGTGCAGCCTCATCAACACACATCAGTGAAGGAGAAAAATTACCTGTTTGCAAAATTTTATAATAGAAACAAAGAAAAACTTTTTTTTTTCAAATGTTTTGCTTTTTTTTTGTTTATTGCGCAAAAAATAAAACACCCAGCTGTGATTAGATACCACCAAAAGAAAGCTCTATTTGTGTGAAAAAATAAAATGCTAAAAATCTCATATATGTACAATGTTGCATGACTACGCAATTGTCATTCAAAGTGCGACAGCGCTGAAAGCTGATAATTGGCCTGGTCAGGAAGGGGGTATAAGTGCCTGGTAGGCAAGTGGTTAAATTAGCCACCCATTCATGATGGTGACCCACAATAGAATGTGACCTCTATATTCTTTCATATAGACATATAACCTTAAAAAGTGCCCCTCTGTGTACCTATAGTGGGGAAAAAATGACATTCCTATGTAACATGCTTGCTTAATCCAATGCCATATACTATGTTAGTGAGAAAATGTGCATTTGATATACCAATCAAAAATATCAATGCACTCAAATTAAATCAAAACATAATACTGTAAATATACATAAATACAGTGCACTTGATGCAAATCTGAAAAAGTCCCAGTGCACCACTTTCCACATTTAAATATTTAAAGTTCCAATGTGAAAACATTTTCTACATCCACACATGTGAAACAAGGTGATTCAGTGATCAATCTTCTTATCCACAAAGATCTTTGTGTTAAGTGCTCCACTTGGTGCTCCCCCTCCAGAGCCCCATTCACCCCAAGATGTTGACCACCTGCGTAGGTAGGTCAAAATACGCGTTTGGTGCCTCAGCACACCCCTACAGCGATCAGCTGCTGCCTGTGTGATCTTGATGCTCATATCCTCTGGTTACGGACTACAAATGTGAAAAAATTCCAGAACATCCACACTACTCCTCCACCGCCGTGAAAAACATCAAAAAAAGCTTTCATAGTGCAATATTGCTTTTATTGAGTAAAAGATATTTAAAATTGCACTTGCATGTATAACATGTGTATGGCACTTTAAAATCTTAGGACACTGCAATCCTCTGTAGACCCTCACAAGAGATAAGTGTTGCCCTGTCATGCCCCTCCCTACACGTTTCATCGTATGACTGAACGAAAAAAAAAAAAAACAAGCAGATTCCTTCATTCACACAGACGAGGATTTCTGAACTGTCTGTTCAACAGAAGTCAAACAAATAACCATTGGCTTTTGAGCAGGGATGGCCACACACACACAGATCGAAATTCTGCCGGTTGCTTCTGAACCAACCAAATTTTGTTCATCTATGGCCAGCTTTTATAGTAAGATGTATCTTGGGTTGTTCTTTACACTGTTCTGTTCTAGCAAAAAGTATTCACAGTGGGTGAGCGCAAGCAAATTTAAAAAAAAAAAAAAGTTAATTTTTTTTATAGACCCAGGCAATTTAAACATTTTTTCTAATGAATGAACTGCAGGTATGTCCACATGTTCTTAGTGGCTACTTCATGGCAAGTGAAGGGATTCCCCCCAAAGGAAGGGAAAAACCCACCTTTGACAGTTGCCTCCACTCAGATTCCCACTCACCTTCTACTTAAAACTGTCAATGGTGGGATGTCTTCTATTTTCTGTCTCAGTGACATCTGTCATCAGGACAAGATGTTGGAGTATATCTCCCTAATGCGATGCAGGGAGCATTACAAATTGGGCAGTGGTTCTATCCCTGTACCACTTGGCCCAGCACAAAAGAAAATGTTGGCTGCAAATCTACTTGTCATGTTACATCTAATTAATCAAATCTTTATTTAAATTGCTCCTCTTTTTATCTATGCCTTCTCCAGTGACTCTCTTACTTCTTATAACTATTAAAACGATTGTACTTAAGTTGGACCTGTTTATCAGAGTCTTCTCTTCTCTACATCCGTTCAAAGTGATGAATTTATAAAGCTTGTCTGCGAGTTCAGAAGACAGGTGAGCTGAAGTTACCATACTGCAGAGGGAAGGGACATGCCTCCCTTTACACAGTACACAGAAACAGAGCTGGAAGTCCCTTCCGTGTCACCATTTTTCACTTGGTGTCAGGAAAACTTGTCAGAAGTGACTCATAGTGATAGCAGAGGAAAGAAGCGGCAGACAGAAATGACACTTCTTAATTGAGACAAGTACACATTATAGAGGGATGTGTTTTGTTTATGTTTCCTGTCTGAGGTTTACAACCACTTTCAGCTACTTTATACCCCCAACTCCTAAATCCATCCAGCTCATCTGTGCCAACAGGGCATTTGAGCATTGATTATTATTATTATTATTATTATTATACAGGATTTATATAGCACCAACAGTTTGCTCAGCACTTTATAATATAACGAGAGACAATACAGCAACAATACAGTTCAATACAAGAGGGTTAGGACGGCCCTGCTCCTTGGAGCTTACAATCTAAGAGATGGCAGGAGGAATCTGGGATTAAGAAGAGCCTTTGTTTGCTTTTAGCAGTACCACCATGTCTGGCAACTGTGCTATTGACAGTAAAATCTTATCTACAGCCAAAATATTTCTTTTTACTTCTGGATGGAGGCAAGAGTTGGAACCTCTGTCAGGTATTTATTGCTTTCTGTGACCATTCTCACTAGAAAAAAAGTGAGGGGAAATGCCAAGGTTTACTGTTGTCACTGGAACTGGTGGTGAGGCAAAATCTTTCAATGGGGACAGCTGTTCTGGTGATGACTGTGTATGAAGGAATTTCTTCCTTTAGAAGAGATTATCACTTGCTTCCAGTTGTGAGTCTGGGGCAAGAAGTGAGAACAAGACACAGCAAAAGAAAAAAATGCTTCTAACCATTCTGTACTAAAATTCATGAATGCTGGTGTGCAATGCGTTGTTATATATACTGCATTGTTTACTTTTTTCTTGTTTTTTTGTTTTTTTTGGGGGGGTTTTTTGTACCTTTTGAAGTCTCAGAAAAAAATTGCCTCTATGCACCACAGCACATTACAACATGGTGCAGTGATATGCATGAGGTGTATTGTGCAAAAATGCAGACAAGCTGCTTTTTACCACAACACACATCTATGCAGTATCATGGTGTGAACAGAGCACATAGAAAACTATTTCCAGTGTGTCCTTGCGTTGTTCTATGCAGATCAGCCCAGCTTAAAAGAAATGGAATGAATGGGCCCTAAAGGTACATACACGTTTCTGCGTTCTAACATTTTCCTATGATGATGCTATTTGTACAAATGATACACAGGGTTGTGCATGTAATACTTTGGGGATAAACTAATAGGATGCAGCCATTACAGTTGCTAACAGTGGGGACCCTGCAGTGTTGTATCTGAGTGGATTGCCCAGAAGTGCACCTATCATTACATTTGTAATTTGCATGAATAACTTTTAGAGTATAGCAATTCTCACAATAAAAGTACACATGCATTTGTTCTGTGAGAATGATGCAAAAAAACCTGAAAGTTAGGCTATTTTCTGTATTGGACTGGCTTACTTGATTTAAAACAGAAAGTATTGCATTAGCCCACTAGATGGAGCTACCTATCATAGGAAGGTCCTATGGTATTTAGCGCCATCTAGGAGGACAAATGCTGTATTTTCCATTTTAAATCAACTGAAAACATTCATCCAGCACTGGCAATAGCCTAACGTTTATTTTTTATTTTTTGCCCTATTTGCGTAGAACAGATTACATACAATTTTACTGAGTGAAATTTTATTTTTTTTATAAATACACTCCTTAATTTGGTTGTAGTCATTTTAAGGCCGTAGGATAAACATGGAAACATGTTTTTTAAGAGGTTGTTACCAAGTCTGCTCTTCACCAAAATTGTTATAGCCCATATATGCTACAAAAATGATGCACTTGGCCCACACAAAGCAACACTAAATACAGTTGTGTTCAAAATAATAGCAGTCAGACATCACTAACCTGATCAATCACTGTTTTTGATAGAAATTATATTTCTACATGGCAAATAATTTACTAGCAGGTGTAGTAGAGTAATAGAAATCCAACAGACCCAACAGTCATGACATGCATGCTGCTGATTCTGTGTAATTGAATCACTAATTGAAAGGGGCATGTTCAAAATAATAGCAGTGTGGAGTTCTATTAGTGAGGTCATTCATTCTTTGAAAAACAGGTGGCAATTATTGCCCTTATTTAAGGAAGGAAGGCAGCAAATGTTGTACATGCTGGTTACAGTGCATTTCTCTCTGAAATTCTGAGGAAAATGGGACGTTCCAGACATTGTTCAGAAGAACAGCGTACCTTGATTAAAAAGTTGATTGGAGAGGGGAAAACATATAAAGAAGTGCAGAAAATGATAGGCTGCTCAGCTAAAATGATCGCAAATGCTTTACAATGGCAACCAAAACCTGAAAGACGTGGAAGAAAGCAAAAAACTACCATTCGAATGGATTGAAGAATAGCCAAAATGACAAGGACTCAGCCAACAATTAGCTCCAGGAAGATCAAAGAAGGTCTAAAGTTACCTGTGAGTACTGTTACAATTAGAAGACGCCTATGTGAAGCCAAGGTATCTGCAAGAAGCCCCCGCAAAGTCCCACTGTTGAAATAAAGACGTGCTGAAGAGGTTACAATTTGCCAAAGAGCACATTGACTGGCCTAAAGAGAAATGGCGCAACATTTTGTGGACTGATGAAAGTAAGATTGTTCTTTTTGGGTCTAGTGGCCGGGGACAGTTTGTCAGATGACCCCCAAACACTGAATTCAAGCCACAGTACACTGTGAAGACAGTGAAGCATGGTTGCGCAAGCATCATGATATGGGGATGTTTCTCATACTACAGTGTTGGGCCTATTTATCGCATACCAGGGATCATGGATCAGTTTGAATACATCAGAATACTTGAAGAGGTCATGCTGCCTTATGCTGAAGAGGAAATGCCCTTGAAATGGGTGTTCCAACAAGACAACGACCCCAAACACATAAGTAAACGTGCAACATCTTGGTTCCAGACCAACAAGATTGACGTTATGGAGTGGCCAGCCCAATCCCCGGATCTTAATCCAATAGAAAACTTGTTGGGTGACATAAAAAATGCAGTTTCTGAGGCACAACCAAGAAATAGAGAAGAACTGTGGAATGTAGTCCAATCATCCTGGGCTGGAATACCTGTTCACAGGTGCCAGAAGTTGGTTGACTCCATGCAACACAGATGTACAGCAGTTCTCAGAAACAGTGCTTATACAACTAAATATTAATTAAGTGATTCAAAGGAAAGTAAAATCTTCAAACATTTTTCAGTTTATATAGTGAATGTTTGAGTTTGTAAAGAAGAATACAAACACTGCTATTTTTTTGAACAGTCTAATATTCACTTTTCTTCAATTTTTTTTTAGAGGAACAACACAAATTTGATATATTTTTCTTCATGTTTTGATTTGGAATAGAATGTGTAGTGTTCCCAATGCATTTGTGTATATGGAAATAAAAGCTATTAGAAGGATTTTGAGCTTTATTCACTTTATTCAACACACTGCTATTATTTTGAACACAACTGTACATGATAAAAGGAGTCTACACAATATGTTCTCTTCCTACTAGCACATTAGAAAAATATAATCCAGAAAATGGGTGGTACGGTGCTATCATTATATGTATTAGGACCATAACACTCCAGAAACTTTGTAGCAGAGAATTGTAGAAGCTACAGAATCTACTGATTTGTTTCTCTGGCAGTTTGTAGTTAGTCACATAGCTACTGCTGAAGCTGGCTACAGTGCTTCCCTTTGCATGTTCAAATAACTGATGCACCATGATGATTGAAAGTTGCACTGAATAAACATGGCTGGTCAATGAAGCTGATGATTCCGTAGCTAGCTTTGAGGCCACCTTCACTTCTTTTCAGTGTGCTGTGGTGGGTTACATATTCAGTATAAATGTGCTGCCAATATACCTTTGCCCACCTCATAGCAGACATGATGCCCCTTTTTTTTAACTGTATATTGTATTAAAATTTTAAACAAAACTTGGGTACGTAATATTGCAGTGCATTGATCCAATAGGCTTACGCTGAGGGACACAGTAAACCAGCACATGGATACATGAATCATAATGTGCAGTGTATTTTAATAATCTAGTAGGATCAAAAAAGTGTTACTAAACCCACAATAGTAAAATCAGTCTGTATAGGCAGTAAAGCATACTTGTTAAACTCACTGTGGAACATAAAGGGTTACTCCTCCGCATTCTGTAAAAAAATTCTTGTCTCCTCCCCTCCTTCTACTGTCCCCAAACCATCTGCTGATCGTACAGAGACCTATGAGGCACTCTGCTCATGCTCAGTTTAGTGTGTATTGCTTGAGAGTTTTTTTTGGGGGGGAGGGCATGAGATTAGCACAAGGCCAATTAGCACTGTCAAGACAGAGGTTCAGGGTTATGTAGCCTCATAGGACAGTCAGAGGAGAAAGAAAGCTCCTCCTACAAGATTAACCAGTGTTCAGCTGGACACTGATAGGAGTCACAAGACTGATATACAGTTGTGGCCAAAATTATTCAACCCCCACTGAAATTGAGTGTTTTGGCCAGTTTGACATTGCTTTTGATCATTCAGTCATCTTGCTTACATTTACATTAAAGAGGCACTTGTAGGTCAGACAAATATAACATAACAGTTATAATGAAATAACCACAAATGTCTTTTCTGTGCTCACAGCATTATCAGTTTTATTCAACCCCCAAGTGACATTCAATCTTAGTACTTAGTACAGCATCCTTTTACAGTTATAACAGCTTTTAAACGTGAAGCATAGCTTGACACAAGTGTCTTGCAGCGATCTACGGGTATCTTCGCCCATTCTTCATGGGCAAAGGCCTCCAGTTCAGTCACATTCTTAGGCTTGCGCACTGCAACTGCTTTCTTTAAGTCCCACCAGAGGTTCTCAATCGGATTTAAGTCTGGTGACTGCGATGGCCACTCCAAAATGTTCCAGCCTTTCCTCTGCAACCATGCTCTAGTGGACTTGGAGGTATGCTTGGGATCATTGTCCTGTTGAAAGGTCCAACGTCTCCCAAGCCTCAGGTGTGTGACGGACTGCATCACGTTTCCATCCAATATCTCCTGGTACTGAAGAGAATTCATGGTACCTTGCACACGCTGAAGCTTCCCTGTACCTGCAGAAGCAAAACAGCCCCAAAGCATGATTGACCCTCCACCATGCTTCACAGTAGGCAAGGTGTTCTTTTCATCATAGGCCTTGTTCTTCCTCCTCCAAACATAGCGTTGATCCATGGGCCCAAACAGTTCTAATTTTGTTTCATCAGTCCACAGAACACTATCCCACAACTTTTGTGGTTTGTCCACATGGCTTTTGGCATACTGCAGTCGACTCTTCTTATTCTTTGGAGACAGCAAGGGGGTACGCCTGGGAGTTCTGGCACGGAGGCCTTCATTACGCAGTGTGCGTCTTATTGTCTGGGCTGAAACTTCTGTACCCACATCTGACAAATCTTTTCTCAGTTCCTCAGCAGTCACACGGGGACTTCTCTCCACTCTACGCTTCAGGTAGCGCACAGCAGTCGAAGTCAGCATCTTCTTTCTGCCACGACCAGGTAGCGTTTCAACAGTGCCCTTTGCCTTGAATTTGCGAATGATGCTTCCTAAGGTGTCTCTTGGTATGTTTAACATCTTTGCAATCTTCTTATAGCCATTGCCCTTCCTGTGAAGAGAAATCACCTCTTCTCTTGTCTTCCTGGACCATTCTCTTGCCTTCACCATGTTTGTAACCACACCAGTAAATGTCTAGAAGGAGCTGAGTATCACAGTCATTTTAAAGCTGCCTAATTGGTGCTTATTATGCTTGATTGCTGCTCGGTGACATCCACAGGTGTTTTCAATACCTGATGGAAAGCACCTGTATGAACCTCTGTTCTTCAGAGTGGTAGTCTTTAAGGGGTTGAATAATTGTGGCAATGAAGAAACCACATAAGAACCATTTACTACTGTATTACATAAACAATTGATGTCATTTTAGTTGCATTTGGGTAGTTACAACGTCCTTGTAGGATTTGATTCTGAATACAATTCCAAATGTACACTATAGTCCCTAAACCCCTTTACAGCATTGGGGGTTGAATAATTTTGGCCACAACTGTATACTGCTGATGAGAAAAGGTATTTGGCAGTTTATATTTACTAAAATAATTGCATTTCCCTGTTGTGTGTACTGTGGGAGACCAGATATAGTGAATGCAGGATTCTGGGTTTAGTAACACTTTAATATTGAATGGAAAAGCTATATGAGCTAACCAGTGGAATTTCCTAAAGCTGCTATCTTGAGCAATATTGTTAGTACTTTCTCTGAGATAAACAACAGTAAAGAAAACATAGAAGCAAAACAGATCATTCAAAACTCGTGATTTGTGAAAATTGAATCACATCTCATGGGATTGGGGGAACCATAGACTGATTGGTCCCTAGGGGCTCATATTTGTAAGAATATATCCATTCTGTCCCAGATTCTGACTCATATTTTCCAGCCTTCTAACCACCATAATATTGTTGATCAAGTTATCATCTGAAATGCAATTGTATCCATCCCCAATTATAGAGCGGTCTGTCATCTAGCTGACATGAGGATACGTGCTGATCATTTCTTGGAGCTTTTGGATATGTTGGGAAATGAAGGCTGAGGAGAAAATGGATTGTGTTTAAAGGGAGTTCTATACCCAAGATTTGTAATAAGTTGGCAACCCTGTTCTAATAACCTTGTAGCAAGGGCATTGCCAGAAGATGTAATAGATCATGGCATGTGATCGGGGCGGACTGACAACTCATGGGGCCCCCGGCAATAGGGGATCATGGGGCCCCTGTGTCCTTGCCCACACTCAAAAAAGTCTATAAAAAAGGTACTGGGGCATTTCATGGGGCCCCCTACTGACCCCAGGCCCTCTGGCAGTGCCCGAGTACTCAAATGGTCAGTCTGCCCCTGCATGTGATTACCCATGATATGACCCTTTTTTGAGAATGCTCTAATAATGTATGCTTGGTTATTGACTTTTGACAGGTGAGTTCATATTACTAGCATGTACAGTACTGTATACATAAAGTGATAATTAAGGGCAATATATACTTCTGCCCTGCAATCTTTGAACATAAAGTGGTGTTATTTTATATAAACAAAATACTAACACCTGGTTTCTATTGGCAATAACTGTTCTGTTTCATCTGTGTTGCTGGTTTAATAGCCACGGTGTATGGTATTACAGTTGCAAGAAAAAGTATGTGAACCCCTTGGGATTACGTGGAGTTTTGCATGAATTGGGCATAAAATGTGCTCTGAACGTCATCTAAGTCACAACAATAGAAGAACACAGTCTGCTGAACATAATACTACACAAACATTAGATGTTGCCATGAAGCTGGAAATTATGATGGATGAGGAGTGCCCACATTCAGAAAATATTTGCTGTTGTGGCTTTTAGAGATAACCTAAGCATGGATATATTGCAGGCATTCAGTAAACCCACCAAAGCCTTTAACTCAACATTTTCTCACCTATGCAGTTCATGTAATTCCCTTCTTGGTGACTGCATAACTGAAAGGTTATCTTAAGAAAATTCAGAATGGTCAGAGAAGGTTTGTAGGAAATAAATACTGAGGGAGATAAGGTACTTACTAGCCCAAGACGTCCAACACTGTCTTCCTAGAACATGAAGCCTTCCCCACTGTTACCATTCCTGCGCCATCATCATGGATTCAGGAGCCAGCTGTGACTTCCTAATTCCTCACAACCAGCCCCTACTGTCCATGAGTGAGATCTGCCAAATGGAGGAGACTGTCTGGAAGCCTCCTGGGATGTGGCATGTACCTGGAGGCTGAAGGTGGTGCGGGGTTGGGGTGCAAGGGCTATGTCACACTCATGGAGGCTAAGGAATTGGGAGCAAGTACCTTCTGAAAAAGGTAACTGCTACTCCCCAAAAAATCCAAATGTGTAATATGGAGGGGGGACTGTTATGATTTTGCAATTTCTTAAATGTAACCGAGGGTCCTTTGACATGTGCATTGAGTGCAGGTAAACACATGTATTAAAAAGCATTGACATGCTGTGTTGCAGTTTAATATGCACTTTTCTCTCCACCTCCTGAAACATTTAAACAGTCAGAGGCATGAAAGAGGAGCCAAACATGCTGGCCTGCTATTTTCCCATGTGTTGATGTAGGGGGTTCTGCATATTAAAGAGGAACTGCACTGCATCTGAACAGCACAAACCAAAAGCACTGTTTACTTCATTTGTAATATTCAAAGCAAACTCTCTCACCCATTCCTGTCTCCATGTTTTATTTTGCTGAGAAATTGTTTTGAAAAACACCCCTCTAGCATTTCTGGCTGTGACCATCTTAAATAAGAGCAGATGAATTTCCTGGAATCTGCAATCCATCTGCCTTAACTGAGAAAGCCCCTCCTGAAGATTCCTGGGATGTATGACATAATTTGCCTAGGCATGGAAACCTGAAAGTAACTGAAGAAATGAAAAAAAAGTTTAAAGCAAGTAAATATGATATATGCTCCTATCTGTTTAATTATTCAAGCAGCATAAGGATTAAAATAGTCAATGTTGATTGAGAGAGTAAAATTCCACTTCAACCATGTGTCACACAGAAAAAAATAAAGGACTACCAGGCACCTGTAGCATGTTATGAGGGGGGGCAGCCAAAATAATTTTGCCATTACAAGCTGACAGGAGTAGTGACAGTGGCATCACTACTCCTGTCAGCTTGGTTCCAGATTGCATATGCTCAGGAACACTGATGGATGTGGGATTGGAACTTTACAGAGTTTGTTTACCCACACCCTACCCTGATTCTTTGCTGGGAGGTGATGGGGAAGGTAAGCAAACTGTAAAGTCCTGATTTGACAGTCCTGATGCAAGAGTGCTACAGTGACAGGAGGAAAGCAGGGGGAGGAAGAGCAGTACAGTGACAGGAGTGTGAAAGACAGAGCCGGGAGGAGGAGCAGTACAGTGACAAGGGTGTGAAGGAGAGAGTCAGGAGGAGGAGCAGTACAGTAACAGGTGTGAAGGAGAGAGTCGGGAGGAGGAGCAGTACAGTGACAGGTGTGAAGGAGAGAGTCGGGAGGAGGAGCAGTACAGTTACAGGGGTGTGAAAGAGAGAGGCGGGAGGAGGAGCAGTACAGTGACAGGGGTGTAAAAGTAAGAGTCGGGAGGAGGAGCAGTATAGTGAAAGGGGTGTGAAAGAGAGAGCCGGGAGGAGGAGCAGTACAGTGAAAGGGGTGTGAAGGAGAGATCCTGGAGGAGGAGCAGTACAGTGAAAGGGGTGTGAAGGAGAGAGCCGGGAGGAGGAGCAGTACAGTGACAGGAGTGTGAATGAGAGAGCCGGGAGGAGGAGCAGTACAGTGACAAGGGTGTGAAGGAGAGAGTCGGGAGGAGGAGCAGTACAGTGACAAGGGTGTGAAAGTGAGAGTCGGGAGGAGGAGCAGTACAGTGACGGGTGTGAAGGAGAGAGCCAGGAGGAGGAGCAGTACAGTGACAGGGGCGTGAAAGAAGAGAGACGGGAGGAGGAGCAATACAGTGACAGGGGTGTGAAAGAGAGAGGCGGGAGGAGGATCAGTACAGTGACAGGGGTGTAAAAGTAAGAGTCGGGAGGAGGAGCAGTACAGGGAAAGGGGTGTGAAGGAGAGAGCCGGGAGGAGGAGCAGTACGGTGAAAGGGGTGTGAAGGAGAGAGTCGGGAGGAGGAGCAGTACAGTGACAGGAGTGTGAATGAGAGAGCCGGGAGGAGGAGCAGTACAGTGACAGGGGTGTAAAAGTAAGAGTCGGGAGGAGGAGCAGTAAAGTGACAAGGGTGTGAAGGAGAGAGTCGGGAGGAGGAGCAGTACAGTGACGGGTGTGAAGGAGAGAGTCGGGAGGAGGAGCAGTACAGTTGCAGGGGTGTGAAAGAGAGAGGCGGGAGGAGGAGCAGTACAGTGACAGGGGTGTGAAAGACAGAGCCGGGAGGAGGAGCAGTACAGTGACAAGGGTGTGAAAGTGAGAGACGGGAGGAAGAACAGTACAGTGACAGGGGTGTGAAGGAGAGAGCCGGGAGGAGGAGCAGTACAGTGACAGGGGTGTGAAAGACAGAGCCGGGAGGAGGAGCAGTACAGTGACAAGGGTGTGAAAGAGAGAGCTGGGAGGAGGAGCAGTACAGTGACAGGGGTGTGAAAGAGAGAGACGGGAGGAGGAGCAGTACAGTGACAGAGTATGAAGGAGAGAGTCGGGAAGAGGAGCAGTACAGTGACGGGTGTGAAAGAGAGAGGCGGGAGGAGGAGCAGTACAGTGACAGGAGTGTGAAGGAGTGAGCCGGGAGGAGGAGCAGTACAGTGACAGGGGTGTAAAAATAAGAGTCGGGAGGAGGAGCAGTACAGTGAAAGGGGTGTGAAAGAGAGAGCCGGGAGGAGGAGCAGTACAGTGACAGGAGTGTGAAGGAGAGAGCCGGGAGGAGGAGCAGTACAGTGAAAGGGGAGTGAAGGAGAGAGCCGGGAGGAGGAGCAGTACAGTGACAGGAGTGTGAATGAGAGAGCTCCTCCCGGCTCTCTCCTTCACACCCCAGTCACTGTGCTGCTCCTCCTTCCGGCTCTCTCCTTCACACCCCCCGTCACTGTGCTGCTCCTCCTTCCGGCTCTCTCCTTCACACTCCCGTCACTGTACTGCTCCTCTCAGCTCTCTCATTCACACCCCTGTCACCAGGCCCAGACTGACCATAGGACACACCAGGCATTTGTCCAGTGGGCCGGGCCACCTGGATTGGAGAAGTGGCCGAGCAACACATAGAGGACCTTGCATTTCTCAGTTCCTCTATGTGCCACCCAGCTACTTCTCCTATAAATCTCCTGCATGTGGTCGGCTCCTGTATGCTCTCCCCGTGGCCACCCCTCCTCCCTCATCTCCTCCAGTGGCCCCCTCCCTCATCTCCTGCGGTCCCCCCATCTCCTCCAGCGGCCCCCTCCTTCAATATTATTATTATACAGGATTTATATAGCGCCAACAGTTTGTGCAGCGCTTTACAATATATTTCAGTACAGAAGGAATAGGAGGGCCCAGCTCGTGGAGCTTACAATCTGAAGGAAGGGGAGGTGATACAAAAGGTGTTAGCTGCGGGGGATGATCTGGTGGAGGTGATTCGAGTACAGTTCTTAGGTGGAGGTGGGGTAGGCTTCCCTGAATAACTGAGTTTTCAAAGATCGCCTAAAGGCAGACAGGGTGGGGGCTGACCTGACATACTGGGGTAGGGAGTTCCAGAGGATGGGAGAGGATCTGGAGAATTCCTGGAGGCGAGAGTGGGAAGAGGTGATGAGGAAGCTAGAGTGGAAGAGGTCTTGGAAGGAGCGGAAAGGGTGATTTGGCTGATATGAGGATGAGGTTGGTGATGTAGCTAGGGGCAGTGTTGTGGAAGGCTTTGTATTTTGTGGTTAGTATTTTTAATTTTATACGTTGGGTTAGAGGTAGCCAATGAAGGGATTGACAGAGAGGGGAAGCAGTCACTGATCGGCTGGTAAGGTGTATGAGTCTAGCAGCAGCTAAACTGAATGGGGGATAACCTGTGTAACGGTAGACCAGTGAGGAGTGAGTTGCAGTAATCAAGGCAGGATAAAACCAAGGCGTGGATAAGTTGTTTTATGGTGTCATTGGTCAGAAAGGGGTGGATTTTGGAAATGTTCTGGTGGTTGAGGCGGTAGGATTTAGCCAGTGATTGGATGTGGGGCCCAAAGGAGAGGTCAGAGTCTAGGATTACACCTAGCACCCTGGAATGAGGGGAAGGACCAATGGTTGTGCTGTTGATCTTAATGGTAAAGTCATGAGTGGGGGATGGGGAGGAGGAAATATTACAAGCTCGGTTTTGGAAAGATTGAGTTTAAGAGAGTGGTGTTACATCCATGCTGATATGTTGCTTAGTAGATTTGTAATACATGAGGATATTGAGGGGGTGAGCTGGGGAGTGGAGAGATAGATCTGGGTGTCATCTGCATAGAGGTGGTATTGGAATCCATGGAAGGTTATCAATTGGCCCAGGGAGGAGGTGTAGAGAGAGAAAAGAAGGAGCCCAAGGACAGAGCCTTGGTACCCCAACGGAAAGAGGGAGAGGAGCGGAGGAGGAGTTGTATGTGACACTGAAAGTGCATTGAAAAAGGTAAGAGGAGAACCAGGAGAGAGCAGAGTCACGGAGGCCAATGAAGTGAAGTTTACTGAGGAGGAGCGGGTGGTTGACTGTGTCAAAGGCAGCAGAAAGGTCTAGGAGTATGAGTATGGAGTAATGGCCATTGGCTTTAGCAGTTAGTAGGTCGTTAGTGAGTTTTAGTAGGGTAGTTTCAGTGGAATTTTGTGGGCGGAAGCCAGACTATCGGGGATCAAGAAGGTTGTTGGTGAGGTAGCAGTTCATACGGTTGTGAACAAGGCGCTCGAGAAGGTTGGAAGCAACCGGGAGCAGGGAGATGGGTCTTAAGTTATTCAAACAGGTGGGGTCCAGCGAGGGATTTTTGTGTATGAGGGTAACCAGTGCATGTTTGAGCGGGGAGGGAAAGGTGCCCATGGAGAGTGAGAGGTTGAAGATGTGGGTTAGAGAGTTTAGGATAGAGCCGGTAGGAGACTGCAATCATCTCCTCCAGCGGCCCCCTCCCTCATCTCCTCCAGCGACCCCCTCCTTCATCTCCTCCAGCGGCCCCCTCCTTCATCTCCTCCAGCTGCCCCCTTTTTCATCTCCACCAGCGGCCTCCTCCCTCATCTCCTCCAGTGGCCCCCCTCCATCTCCTCCAGCGGCCCCCTCCCTCATCTCCAGCGCCACCACCCCTCATCTCCTCCGGCGGCTCCCTCCATCATCTCCTCCAGTGCCACCCCTCATCTCCTCCAGCGGCCCCTGTAGCAATCATGCACACAGAGATGGACGCGGTCATCCATTTTGCTCCAAACCCCTCCATTTTGTATCTCTCTCTCCCAAATCAGTCTCCCTCCTCCGATTTCCCCCATCCCTCAGGAATGTGGTCGGTGTATGTTCGCAAAGATCACAGGCAGGAAACTCATTGGGAGGGCGTCATGGCTATAAACCTCACTAGCTAAGTGCCCCGATGTCTGCCAGACTCTTGCTAGAGAGGGCTCGTAAAGCCATTAACCAAGTCCTTCACTGAGCTCAAAGGCATTCCAGGAAGTCGTAAAAACAGACTTACATTTAAAAACTCACTTTTTCATATAAGTTTATATCTTCAAATAGGACATAATTACATAAACATGGAGCCCATATTCGGATGGCTGACTTTAAAACAAGTCTTCTGGTATATCACACCCCCTATCTGGCATATACAGGAGAGCAGAAAATTATATCTCCGTAACCATTCAAGTGGATATCTCATATCTAACCGTTCAGCAGAAGATTCTGCGTATTAATCTACTCATGGATAGAATGTTATATGTGTCAAGGGTAAGTTATGAACCATAATATAATTTGTGCAGGCTTTGGTCATAGCCTGAGTTCTACACCTACAACTCCCTCCCTAGATGAGGCGACTGGTTCTCTGTTTCAGGGAGACACCCTGTGGAGTTGCTAGAAAAAGCTAAGCGGAGCTGAGTTAAGTTGAAGAATTTTCCCTTTTTAACATCGGAACCAACTTGGGGAGAAAAACGCCCTTTTGCTCAGAAAACATGAAAGCTGCTTAACCCAAGGCTTTTGGCAAGTACTTTATCTAAATTCCTTTCTGTTATCTCTTTGCTGTGCTATTGCTTTCTGTATATTTATATATATATATTGGCTACATCTTTTGCTGTAAATATTTTTATTGCATCCTTTTGACCTTTTAGTAATAAATCTTACTTTCTGAAAGTGTTGAACTGTTTCTAAAGCTCCTTAATGCAAACTCAGAACCCCTGCCTCTGAAAAGTGCTACTGTGTGTGTGTTTTAAACTTCGGTATATCGTTGCCTGTGGTGACAGTGGTATACCGACGATTATTCAAACATCATAGTGTTATTGCTGTTATTGCTAAGTTTTCTCTTTCTCTGTACAAAAAGGAGGTGGTGGCAGTGTGAAGGGTTAATTGCGTAATTAACCTGACCCAGTAACAATCGCGCTCAGGCTGCAGGTACATCGATTGTGGTCCATTAGCTAGAAAAGCGTTGTGCAGGCTGCAGCTGGGCGTGGCATTGTTACGCACGTGACAGCGCGGTTTTAGATTGGCTAGTCCTTCAGTCACGAGTTTGGTGAGAAGGGCTGGGGTCTGACGCCGCGATCATCACAGCCCCCTCCTCATCTCCTCCAGAGGCCCCCTCCTCACCTCCTCCAGGGGCCCCCCCTCATCTCATCCAGCATCCACCTCCTCAGCTCCTCCAGCGCCCCCCTTCATCTCCTCCAGCACCCCCCCCCCCATCTTCTCCAGTGCTGCAGAGGATCTGTCAGCATATGCCGTCCCCAGTGCTGACAGTTTAACTCATTTTTTTTCTCTTTCTCTCTTTCTTTCATTTTTTTTATAGTTCTTTCTTTCTTTCTTTCTTTCTTTCTTTCTTTCGCTCTGTCTCCCATTTCTCTAATTTTTTTTGTTGTCTCTGATTTCTCTTCTTTCTTTCTTTTTCTTTTTTTATACATCTCACTTTTTCTTTCTTTCATTCTTTCTTTCCCTCTTTCTATACATCTCTCTTTCTTTCCCTCTTTCTATACGTCTCTCTTTCTCTCACTCTGTCTCCTGTATCTCTTCTTCCTTTCTTTCTTATCCTCGTTCTATACATTTATTTTTCTCTCTCTGTCTCCGTTTTTCCTTCCTTCCTTCCTTCTTTTCCTCTTTCCTTCTTTCTTTCTATACGTCTCTCTCTCTCTCTCTCTCTCTCTCTATCTCTATCTCTCTCCTGTTTCTCTTTATTTCACTCTTTTTTCCCTCCTCCTTTCCCTCTTTCTTTCCCTCCTTCTATATGTCTCTTTCATTCTTTCTCTCTCTGTCTCCTGTTTCCCTCTTTCCTTCTTTCTTTTCCTCTCTTTCTTTCCCTCTTTCCTTCCTTATTTTCCTCCTTCTATGCATCTTTTTCTTTCTCACTCTCTGTCTCCTGTTTCCCTCCTTCCTTCTTTCTTTTCCTCCTTCCTTCCTTCTTTCTTTCTTTCCTTCACAGCCCTATCACTGTACTGCTCCTCCTCCTGGCTCTCTCCTTCACACTCCTGTCACTGTACTGCTCCTCCTCCCGGCTCTCTCCTTCACACTCCTGTCACTGTACTGCTCCTCCTCCCGGCTCTCTCCTTCACACCCCTGTTGCTGTACTGCTCCTCCTCCTGGCTCTCTCCTTCACACCACTGTAACTGTAGTACTCCTCCTCCCGGCTCTCTCCTTCACACTCCTGTAACTGTACTGCTCCTCCTCCCGGTTCTCTCCTTCACACCCCTGTTGCTGTACTGCTCCTCCTCCTGGCTCTCTCCTTCACACCACTGTAACTGTAGTACTCCTCCTCCCGGCTCTCTCCTTCACACTCCTGTCACTGTACTGCTCCTCCTCCCGGCTCTCTCCTTCACACTCCTGTCACTGTACTGCTCCTCCTCCCGGCTCTCTCATTCACACCCGTCTCACTGTACTGCTCCTCCTCCTGCCTCTCTCCTTCACACCCCTGTCACTGTACTGCTCCTCCTCCCGGCTCTCTCCCTCACACCCCTGTCACTGTACTGCTCCTCCTCCCGCCTCCTTCCTTCACACCCGTCACTGTACTGCTCCTCCTCCCAGCTCTCTCCTTCACACCCCTGTCACTGTACTACTCCTCCTCCCGGCTCTCTCCTTCACACCCCTGTCACTGTACTGCTCCTCCTCCCGGCTCTCCCCTTCACACCCCTGTCACTGTACTGCTCCTCCTCCCGGCTCTCCCCTTCACACCCTTGTCACTGTACTGCTCCTCCTCCCAGCTCTCTCCTCCTGTCACTGTAGCACTCTTGCATCAGGACTGTCAAATTGGGACTTTAGGTTGAAAGGCATAAAACAGCCATGTGCTGCACTGTATCTGAAGTCTGTGTTTGTGAGGGAAGGGAGAACTGCATTGGGGACAGTTGTGTGTGGGGGGGGGGATAGAATAATTAAGAGGATTACTTCTAGGTGGGGGGGATTGGGGGAAGGGGTATTTGTGCTCTGAATGGAAGTTTGGAGGGGGGGGGGGGATTTACACTGGGAGGAGGAAGTTGAGGGGTGACCGGTAAGATTTGTTCTAGTAGGGGTAATTTGTGTGCATGTATGGGGGTGTTAAAAGGGGGAATTTGGGAGGGGGGATTTGTGCTAGAATGGGAAATTTTGGGAGAGTTAGAAAGGGGGGGATGATTTGTGCTAGTAGGGATGATAGGGGGTATTTGTGCTAGGGGGGAGGATTTGTCCTAGAAGATGAAATTTGGGGGGTGGATTTGTGCTTGCAAAAGAAATTTGGGGAGATTTTAAGGGTGTTAAAAGGGGGAGATTTGGGGGGGATTTTTGCTAGTAGGGATGATTGGGGGGGTGGATTTGTGCAGGGAGGGGAAATTTGGGGGGGTGATGGGTCAGATTTGTTCTAGGAGAGCAAAATGGGGGGGGGGATGTGCTGGGAGAAGTGATTTGGGACTTTTTTGCTGGGGGGATGGGGGAAAGAAGATTTGTGCTAGGAGGGGGGATTTGGGGAGTTGTGCTAGAAGGGGTGATTTGGGAGGGGGTGGGGTTTGTGCAAGAAGGGGAAATTTGGGGGAGGGGGAATTTGTGCTAGGAAGGGACATTAGGGGGGGAGATTTGCGCTTGTACGGGATATTTGAGGGGTGAGGATGTGTGCTAAGAGGGTGCTTTTTTTGGGGGGGGATTTGGGATCGGAGCTTGGGGGGGGGGACAATTGTACTGGCAGATGGAGAATTTTGGTTTGCAGAGACTTTGGGGGGGGGACGACACAGTTTAGCATCTTTGCCCTGGGCGCTAGATGACCTTGTCCCAGCACTGGGTGTTCTAATCCCTCTCCACTCTGTCCAAAACTAAAAAAAAAAAATTTTACTCTAATTTTTTACAGGTTCTTGCCTTGGCTGGTATGAATGGAGCTTGAAGATCGACACTGACCCAGAACAAGTGTGCAGATTAGCAAAGTCCAAGTGAAGTCAGAATTCCTAACTTGTATACTTGCTTCTTGGAAGTCACTCAGAAAGTTCTGGCTCCTTGGGTTCAACATGGCAGCTAGGGAACTAGCATTTTTAGAAGATGTGATCGCCAAAGAGTTCTTTTAATATCACTCCAGAGTATAACTGGTGTTTAAAGTGGAACTTCATTCTTTCAGTCAACATTGACTATTTGTAATCCTTATGCTGATACCATTAGTAAATAGATAGGAAATTATATCACTTTACTTTTTTATTTATTTATTTGTTTACATTTCTTCAGTTTCCAGGCCTAGACAAAGTATGCCATACATCTCAGAAGTCTTCAGGAGGAGAGGAGTTGTTTTCTCAGCTAAGCACACCCTCCTGCATGCATGTATAAGCTAAGGGCAGATGGATTCCAGGAAGTAAATTCCAAGCTACATAAATCATCTGCCCTCACTTAAGATGGCCACGGCCAGAAATGCTAGGGCAATATTTTTGAAAGTTATTTCTCAGCAAAACAAAGCATGGATGGATGGATGAGTTTGCCTTGAATATTAAAAATGAATTAAATAGTGTTTCATGGGATCAAATGCAGTGTAGTTCTGATTAAAAGATGTGATGCAATTGACCACTAGAGGGAACACTAAGTCCTGTAGAAATGTCCTTATTTGACCTTGTCAAAAAAGAGCTGATTTTTGTTCTAATAATCTAGTGAAGAGTGCCTTCTAGACTTCACACATACACTCTGCTAGTCATTAGATGAATGAAACAGGAACAATAATGGGGACCTAACATGAAATGAATGAAACAGGAACAATAATGGAGGCCCAACATTAGTGACATCATTAGTGGTTTAATGATGTGTTACAGCAGCAGAACTTAATGCAGTTATCATGGGGTGAGTGTACATGATTATATCCCAGCATTTGTACATAGAGGGCTACACATTTTCAATTTATTTTGGAGGTATAAAGAATTTTAGCCTCTATAATTGGATAAATGCATCACTTTTAATGTCAGGCACCATGGCCAAAGCCAAAAAACTAAGTGCAAAATATAACCCTGGCAAAAATATAATAAACACTGCAGAGTGAGAATAGATGTATGAAGCTGGTTTACATGCAGAATGGGCAGGATTAATGACTGAAATTTGACCATTATAAATGCGCTATCGGCATCCAGTACTATAAGTATGTGAAACGCTAGATCAAGAACTTTAAAAAAAATAAAGTCTGTTGGCCGCCTCTTGAATTTTTTTTTTTTTTATTTATGTTTATTGTTGAATTGTGACCATATTATATAGTGCCAGTTTTGTTTTTCCTGCCTGCAGAACATTCATCTGCTTTGAATTAAACAAGAGTTAAATAGGGCAAATCAAGGGCTCCTGCAATGTGGGCTGTGAACTTTGCTAAGCACAGAAAAAGAGGCTTTATTTCCTGTTGCGAGCTCAGTGAGGACCCACAATTAAACATATGCCTATACACAAACGTCAGAAAGAATATGCTGCTAAAACGCAAAGGGTCAGTTCATAGGCCTTTAAGTTAGAATTAACCGTTTCACTGCTAAAGGCTGCCTCCAATTTCAGGAAGTAAAGAATCTGGAGAATTGAAGTTGCTTGTTTTATATGGCACATGATAGCTGCAAAAATGTTTAATGGTATTATTATTTCATTTAAAATAAATATACTAAAATCGTTAAAAACGCATGCACACAACAAAATGTGGTCTCCAAAATTTCTACTACAATATTTTTTTTTTTAATTTGATTTTTTCTAATACAAAAAGAACATCAAATACACACAAGTCTGAGAAAAGAAAAAATAAGAACAATAACAAGCTGCTCCCTTGTATCCCAATTACTTCATATCATATTTTTCCCTACCCCCCTCATCCCTCTCCTCCCCTAATTCCGTAAAACCATCCCACTTTCCTATTTTCCAACCTTTATCATCATTATCAGTCTATATCTGTATTCCCTTCCTCCTATCCCCTTTTCTCTGTGGTCCATCCTTAAAAGCTCCCCCCAGTACTCATTTACTTATATTCCAGGCATTTCCAAATATCTTTTAGTTGTTTTAAAGACCAACCACTCAGTCCATGTTTTCTAAATGTTTCCATTTTATCCTCTTCAATATGACACAACTCCTCCATCCTATAAATGTTATCTATTTTATTTATTTTTATTTATTATAGGTACTTATATAGCGCCATCAATTTATGCAGTGCTTTACATATATATTGTACATTCCCATCAGTCCCTAACCCTCATGGGGAGTACAATCTAAGGTCCCTAACTCACATTCATAAACTAGGGCCAATTTAGACAGGAGCCAATTCACCTACCAACATGTCTTTGAAGTGTGGGAGGAAACCGGAGTACCCGGCGGAAACCCACGTAGCCACAGGGAGAACATGCAAACTCCAAGCAGGTGGTGCCATGGTTGGCATTCGAACCAACGACCCTAGTACTGCCAGGCAGAAGTGCTAACCATTTAGCCACTGTGCTGCCCATATCTACTCAATTTACCCAGTCATTCATACTTGGTGGGTCAAGGGCAAGCCAAAATTTGGGAATCAGGCCCTTAGCCGCACTAACAAGATTGTATAGCACCCTGTTCTTGCCCGGTTTTGTCAAAGATTCAAATTTATGAAATAAACAAATCCACGGGTCTCTCTGTATAGTAATCCCACATATTTCCTGAATACATTGTAATACTTTCTCCCAGTATTCTTTTATCTTTGGGCATTCCCACCAAATATGTGCCATCATGCCCTTCCCCCCACAACCTCTACAACATAAAGGTGAAACCTCTATTTGTTGTTTGTGTGCTTTACTCGGTGTGATATACCATCTAGCCATACATTTAAAGTTCTTTTCCACCATGCTCATGTTTGTTACCTCATGTGCTAATTTAAATAAATTATTCCTCTGTTGTTCGTTCAACTTTGATCCCAACTCCCGCTCCCATTTTTCCAAGAACTGGGGGGGTCAGTACCTTCTATATCCATAAGGATCTTATATATTTTAGAGGTGCCCTGTTTCAGGACTATAGTTACATTCAATAATTTCTCAAATGGGTACTGATCCTCCAACATCCTCAGTGGTCATAGGAGTGTTGAAACAAAGTGACCCAATTGACCATACCGCCATTCATCTAAAGTGAAAAATAAATCTTTTCTTTCCTTTAAATAAAAAAAAATGTGCAAATTCCCCTTAATATATCTTTTAAGCGCATATTCTGATTTTTAATCCATTTCCCAGAGATATTGACCTTCCCTGGTGGGAAATACTCAGTTCCCACCAAGGGGATCATACCTGAGTTATATTTCCATCCTTTTTGATTGTGCAATCTGTCCCAAACACTACAAACTTTCTTTGTCAGTGAACTAGTGTTCCCATCTAATGTGTGAATCTTTTGTGGAACCCAAACCATCTTTCCTAACTGTGCCTTACTCAACGTCTCTTCCATATTCACCCAACCTTTCCTATGTCAATTAAATACCCAATCTATTATTCGTGAAAGTATCACCGCTTGGTAAAAACTCTTAAAATTTGGCCACCCTAAACCCCCATTACCTTTTGCCCTATACAGTGTCTCGTGCCTAATTCTTGTTTTTTTATTTTCCCAGATAGACCTACGTATCATTTTCTGTATTATCCCAAAAAAAGGATCCTGGTATATATATTGGAAGCATTTGGAACCTATACACGATTTTTGGCACTATCACCAGGTTTATACGACCAATCCAGGAAGCGCCGCCTTTTGACAACCTCCCCAGTTCTCCTTTTATTTCATTTACTAATGGAATATAGTTTGCCTGATCAAGGGCTTTTATTGAGGGGGTCAATTTTATTCCTAGATAGCTTATTTCTTTTTCCCTCCATGTAAATGGGAATTCTTTTTGTAGATTTTGTCTCAGTTTTGGGTATATTAATATTTAAAATCTCTGACTTTGCCGGATTTATTATCAGGTTTGATACCTCCCCATATTGTTGTAATAATTTCATTAAATTAGGCAACGTTATTCTAGGGTTTACTATATAAAACATCATATTGTTCGCATATGCTGCCACTTTATGCTCCACTTGTCCAATCTTTATTCCTGCTATATCCACACACTTCTTTACCCTCACCAGTACAGGCTCCAAGGATATAACAAATAATAAAGGGGAGAGTGGGCAACCCTGTCTGGTTCCATCATACATTTTAAAGAACTGAGTAAGGGACCCATTAACCTTGACCGCCGCTGACGGGACACTATAAAGTCTTTATACACTTAAACATTTTAGGACCTAGACCCAATTTCTCTAACGTATCCATCATAAAGCCCCAGTTAACCCTATAAAAAGCCTTTTCGGCATCTTTTGACAGACGTAATGCCGGCGATTTTTCTCTTTTTACCTTTTGTAAGAGGAACAATGATCTCAGTCCATTATCTCTACCTTCTCTTCCAGGAATGAATCCTACCTGGTCCAGGTGTATCCACTCCAGCATCAGATCCTTTAGTCTAGTTGCCAACACTTTAGCATACAGTTTAGTATCAACATTTAATAAAGATATTGGCCTATAACTAGCACACTGTATACTATCTTTCCCTTCTTTGAGTATGATCGTTATATGGGACTGCAGTGATTCTTCCCTCATTTCCAGCCCTTCTCCTATTACATTCATATAGCTAAACATTTTTGGGACCAAAAGATCACTACATTTTTTATAATATCCCACCATACATTCTTCCGGTCTTGGGCTTTTTCCTTTTAGCTGTATTTTTTAAGGCCAGGTTAATTTCCTCTAGGGTAATAGGTCTCTCTAGGGCCTCTAGTTTTTCTCCTGCTATTCTTGGCAGTTCCACTTCATTTAGATTTTCTTGCCTCTTTTCCTTTATTTCTTCCTTTTTTTATTTTTTTGATCTCTGGAACTCACATCATACAGACGACGACAATATTTTTGAAACTTATTAGTGATATCGGTGGTGCAATATACCATTTCTCCTTTAGCATCCTTAATTTTTCTATAACATTTTTTTATTTCTTTTCCTTTAATTTCCTCATCAGATATTTTCCAGTCTGTTCCCCCACTGATATCATTCTTTTGAGACCTTCTTAAATACCCATCTCAACTCTTGTTCTATAAGATCTTTTAGTTCTTCCCTTTTAATTAACTTCTGACACACATCTGTACCTGTCTTCTTTTATGCAATCATTCTAATTTGTAGAGCTCTTCAGTCACTACCTTTATTTATTTCCCTCGTACTTTCTTTTTTTCTGCTCCCATCGAGATCAGTATTCCTCTAATATAGACTTTATGTGCCTCCCAGACTGTTGCTGCTGATACTTCCTCTGTCTCATTAAGCTCGAAAAATTGCCCTATCTCCCCCATTAACCTTTTTTCTTATTCGGGGTCTTGAATAAGCATCTCATTTAATCTCCACCATGGTATTTTATCTTGGTCCTCACCCACCCGAAGCCTCATTGTGACGGGAGCATGATCTGAGATAGACATAACCCCTATATTGGCGCTAACCAACGACTCCAATTGTCTATGTTCAATCATTATGTAATTTACTCTTGAATACGATCCATGTATGGGAGAGAAGAAGGTATAATATTTTTCTCTTGGATGTTTAACTCTCCATATATCAATAAGTTGCCCCTGATAGAGTAGTTTTTTTAATGATTTTAGGTTCTTTCCCCCCTCGTACAGGATGACACATTCAAATGGAGATCCATACACAAATTAAAGTCCCTGGCCACCACCAAATTACCCCTTCTAAATTAGGCAAGTTCTCTTAATGCTCCCTCCATGAATGTTGCTGGATTTTTGTTTGGGCAATAAACATTAGCCAGTGTATAATCAGCTTCTTGTAATTTTCCCCTCAAAAATAGAAAATGGCCCTCTGGATCTTCCCTTTTTCCCTCCAATGTGAAACTCACATTCTTTGACAGCCCTATCGCAACTCCTTTGGCCCTTTTGAGTGGGGAGTCTGCATAATACCATGTTGCATATTTCTTCGAATATATCTTCACATTTGTATCGTGAGTTAAATGTGTTTCTTGGAGAAACACTACATCTATGGAATATTGATATATTTCCCTAAGTACCTTATGTCTTTTAGTGGGGGAGTTCAACCCTTTCACATTATAAGTCATACACTTCATGACATTAATTTTAGCTGTTTCCTACCCTACTAGAGTTGCTTTTACCAATTACAGAAAACAGATACAGACAATTTAAAATGTGGCCTTTCTTCATTCTTCCCCTTCTACCATTCCCCCTTACCTTCCCTTGTCCCCTCCATCCACTCTCCCACCCCTCCAACCCTCCCAACCTATATTTTGCCTTGGAATCTGGCCCTGGGGCTCCCCACTAATGATTCCTAATTTGGGGTGAAACTCAAAACATGCACGCCCACCCCTCTCCTGGACTGATGACATTCCTAGGTTGGAGCTAGCAGCATGCTTGACCTCTGGACTATCCGCCCGCTCCACAATCTCCACCTCCCTTCTATCTCTTCCCCCTTTGATACAATCTTGAGGGAAAGAGAGGAAGGGAATATGGGAACCATGACACGGCTGAGGAGAGCCAGGGGGAGAGAGAGAGAAAAAAAAAATGTTCACTCTCCCCCTGGCCCCCCGTCACGTCCCCCTACTTCTTCTTCCTTGATACCAGTTGTCACCCTCCTGAGACCTGCACTCTCCTTTCTCTAGACTCCTCTGACCATCCTTCAAGGTCCAATTTCTGTAAGTCTAATTTCTCACAAAAGTCGTTAAAATTCTTCTGGAAATCTCAGCCTCGCCAATCTTCCATCTTTCCACACAGTTAGACATGCAGGCAAACCCAAATTATATCGACTTTTTTCTATTTCATATGGTCCAGCAGAGGTTTCAAAGATCTCCTTCTAGCCAGTGTCTCTGGGGAGATATCTGCGAAAATATGCAGGATTGTTTCATCATGTTTTAGTTCAGTGCAGTCCCGCAACCGTTTACATATTCGTTCCCTGTCTCCAAAATGATGGAACCGGACAATCACATCTCTGGGAATTTCTGCCGATATTCCCTTTGGTCGCCCAACCCTATACACTCTTTCAATTTTCAATTTATCTGTCACTGGTTTTCCCATAATTGGATTACAGATTCTCTCCACTTTCTCCTGTAGATCTTCTTCCTGTCCCATTTCTTCTGGTAGACCTCTAATCCTTAAATTGTTTCTTCTAATGCGGTTCTCCTGATCTTCTACCATAAATTATAACTTTCTCTGTTCTTTCAGCATCTCCTCCACCTGCAATTCCAATTTATTAATTTCTTGTGCATATCCCTCCATTTTCCCCGCTTCTTCAATACGGGTTAATATCCGACCCAGATCAGTGCGGAGTGGCCCGATCTCATTTTTCATGGACATCTCTAATTTTGCAAGCATTTCCGCCAACTCATTTTTTGGAAGTGATTGTGACATAAGTCCTTGCTGTTTCATATTTCCTGCACGTTCTCTATTTATAGGTTCTTTACACTGGTTCTCTTCCAATATCCTGATTGAAACTCTGGATTGATCTCCATCATTTTTTTTTGATCTTTCATAATAATTCTCCCGAGTTTGAGACTTTCCCATGGTGCTAGTATTTAGGCTTGTTTGGGGGGTTTTTGGTCCCTCCCCTTTAGTCGATCTACTCTTCATTTCTGAAGTGTTACAGTTCATTACCCTCTATTCCTTTATATCAGAAACACTGACCCCAGGACAGCCCTCTTTTCCTTCTGCACATTAGTCCAGAAAGTCCCATTATACTTTATAATAAGAGAGGACCCTCTGACCCCCAAGACTGCCAGGGCCCACCACACACAATCCTTTCTCTCTCCACAGTGATCCACAATGATCAATACATGTACCTATTTACTGCAGAGAACGACAGTTCTTAAAAGAGTTTTTAACCGCTACCTGCGGCAACTTTCCCTCCACTTGCATGCCACGTATGTGTTGCTGTTCCTCCACTCTCCCAGCCAGGATTCACTATGGAGGGCCCCCACCCTGACTCCCAGGGTCAACAGCAATCTATTTTATTTTTGTATGGGGATGCTGGGTAATCTTTCTGTGTGGGCCACCAGCTCACTCTCCGACAGCTTCCTTTTTGTGCTTCAGGGCTCTGCACCCCCGTCGTTCGGACACCTTCGAGGGCACCACTGGCACCCTTCTGTCCTCCAGGGCCCTCCAGCTATGCCCTCCTCCTCTCCCCTGTCTCAGCTGCTGGAGCTACTGGACCTCTCCGGCCCCCAGTCTCGTTGGCCATCCACAGGCACCACCACTTTCACGGACCGGCCGTGGGAGCCTCCCAGGGACCTCCACTGCACCGGCTGTCATGGTCGCCGGATCGCCGCCACCAACATGCGACAATTGCACGACTGCGACCAACAATACGTCACGCCCGCGGCGTCAGACCCCAGACCTTCTCACCAAACTCGTTACCGAAGGACCGGCCGATCTAAAACCACTAGCTGACGTGCGTAACAATGCGACACTCAGCTGCGCCCTGCACAACGATTGTCCAGCTAATGGAACGCAATCGACGCACCGGCAGCCTGAATGTGCTTGTTACTGGGTCGAGTTAATTACGCAACTAACCCTTCACTGCCACCACCCCTTTTTGTACAGAGAAAGGGGAAACTCTCTTTATCCAATATACACTGTAATGGTTGAAAAGTCGCCTGTCCAATACGGTCACCGCAGGCCAATTGGGCAGAGGATTAAACAAACACAGTAGCGTCTCTTCAAAAGGCAGGAATTTGTGAATTGCAAGTAAGCTCTTAGAAACAGTTTAACACTTTCAGAAAGAAAGATTTATTACTAAAAGAGTCAAACAGGTGCAATAAAATATTTACAAAGAAAATGTAACTAAGATATTTATATATATATATAT